>NC_052135.2:3107490-3417259 GCF_016086655.4 Lepeophtheirus salmonis | reverse complement strand
CGACTTGGCTGTTTCTGACTGAGAAAGGAATTGGACTATCAACGTGTCTGTAGAATCTTCTTCTAGCATTATGTCGTCAACGGGAAGTCTTAAAAGAGTATTGGCGTTAAGATTGTGCATTCCTTTGATGTGTTCTATTGCAAAGTCAATCGTGGAGAGCAGCATAGAGTATTGAGGCAACCTCGCCGGCACAACTCCTGGTAACTCTATTCCGGGGCTGAAAATGTGTACCACGGTCTTATGATCCATCTATATCTTAAAATGATGACCCATCAGATCCGCTTGAACTTTTTCAGGCCGGGCACAATCGAAAGTTTGAGTAGACATGAAGGATCATAATGTGTGAGAAGGGGAGTCTTAACTAAAGCTTTTTTAATTTTGCTAACACTTACCTCCCGCTTCTCTGACCAAGAGAAGTTACAATCCTTCCTTGTAAGTTCGTGTAGAGGGGCTGCCTTCATGGAGAGATTAGGGATGAAAGTTCCATAATATTGCACCATTCCTAGAAAGGACTTGCACGAGGTAGTAGATGGAAAATTGAAAATGGGGTGGATCAGTTCCGGATCCACGGAGAGACCTTCTTTGGAAATCCTGAATACAACGAAATACTTCCTCCAAAGTTCGAATGTGGCCCAAATTTTTGGATAATGTAGATACCCAAAAATTTATAACTATAGTTTATAACCTTTATTTGATTTCAGAAACTAATATTGGTGCCGATATCGGCCCTTTCATATTAAGTATATCAAATGTTTAACTCCAAAGAGTTAATAAGAATAATTTGATTATGAAAATTCACTATAATTCGTCAAAGAATACAAATGTAATCCACACTCAATTTTGAGAAAAATCATTCTAGATTGATTTTATGTGGACAACCACAAATGCTAAAATGTATGCTTATTTAATATAAAATATGAGGTTATAAATTCAAATTGCACTAAAAAGTCAAAAGTACCTTATTTATTTTAAGTATGTATCTAACAAAGAAACAATACATTTATAATCTATTTTTGCGTTTTCAAATTCATCTGGGAAGCAAATTTATTCTTGAAACTTTTTGAAACTATAATTAATCGATGTTTATAATGAATATATTTAATTATTATATCGAACCTATAACTTTTATCAAATTCTGGGCAATTTTATGAGAAGCATTATCTTCATGGTTCATTTTTATTTTCTTCTTGCCATGATAAGAGCGTAAAGTTGTCTTTTCTCCCTTATTTTATTTTTATGATATACAGACATAGTACTATACACTGATGCAAGTTTTGTCCATGTATCTTATGGAGTGGAAAAATTTAAATATTAAGGTTTGCAGGGGGTTTGACCTTAAGTTTCCGACGGATTTTTTTGATGTCCTGACAAAGTACTGACATAGCATTGGTGGAACTTTTTTCCATGTACCTTATAGTTCTTATAAACCGAATGGAGGCTATTTTCAGGATGGTCCAGAAGGCAGACCCTCAAAAGGGGGGCAGGCTGACTAAGTCATTTCAGGGGGGTCAAACCTTCTGTACCATATGCGGTAAAATCTTCCGTGGCAGGCTCTTAAACAATGATGATTTGCTGCGGAGATAAATGGATACGTATTTGCTAGACTCGAAGTGGAATTGAAGGTCCACATCGGAGTCATTCCTACTAATATCATTTGGTAGAGACAAAGTGTTTGTTTATTTCCTTAACCTCATAGCTGCATGCAGCAGCTAATCTAAAGACGGCTAAGCTATTTTTCTCTCAAACATTCTTCAAATTGTTAGGGAGACTACGTTAATTTTCGGGTTTGTTTTGTCATATTATTTGAATATATACTTATGAGTAGAATGCATATGCTACAAAACTTGTTTATGAGAGAATGCGAGAGAACCTATTCATGGATAGGATGTGCAGACGCAAAAAACTTGTTTGGGATTCCTAATAAAAAAGTAAATCATCAATTAATTAACCAAGATTGCCCAATATACATTTATTAGAGGGAATCCGCTAATCATTATCATACTATCATTTTTTCAATTAGTAACGTTCGAAATTTTGTCTGTTATTAGGTTTACCTACGGCCTTTATACATTTTCCCCCTCCATTCTTAACCCTGGACCATGAGCGACGACACAGCCTCCTAGGTTCACACAAACTCTGATATAATACAGCAACCCGTGCGTATAGGATATATCCCAGAAGTTGGGGTATATTTCATATCAAAATATAATCATCAAATTGCTACAAATAAAATAAAATCCTAAAGGTAACGCTTCTATAAAAACTTAAAACAAACATCACTTCTAAATCAAAATATTTTAACTTATTTGTTAACTTATTGAATACAATATTCTTCAATATGACAGTAAAATCCTAAGGCAATGGTGTTCTTGTGCCTCTAAATTTGTATAACAGAACTTCTATTTTTACAGCTATGTAATTAATTTCCGCTTGATATGGGCCGGTATAAAAATAAGAAAAATCTTTATGACATGGCTCGCAATACGTTCCAAATATATTATTTTTCTCTTCAACTATTTTTCATTGTAATTCAAATTAAAAATATTTTTACCAATATAAAGAAAAAATATATCTTATAGTAAATTTAGTCATCTTTAAAAAATTATAGCCTAAAAAGCTGTATCATAAACCGTTTTCATGATAATTGAAGAAAAAGTCACTTTTTTTGAAAAAATTTGTCATTTTCAAAGTTTTGAAGCAGTTGAGATATCTGTAAATATTTTTCAATTACGATGAAACTTTGCCA
Organism: Lepeophtheirus salmonis; assembly: GCF_016086655.4. Classification (NCBI taxonomy): domain Eukaryota; kingdom Metazoa; phylum Arthropoda; class Copepoda; order Siphonostomatoida; family Caligidae; genus Lepeophtheirus; species Lepeophtheirus salmonis. Next base: position 3,414,513 of record NC_052135.2, on the reverse strand, counting down.
AATTGTATTTCTTTTCAATAGAAACAGTATTTGATCAGGTCCCGGACATTTCAACAAAATGAAAAATAGAGTGCAGTTCTTGTGGCTCCGTAAATCTTTCATTTTTATTGCATGGATATGATATACGTGGATAGGAGATATATGAGGGTATGGAGTTTATATATGTATACTTTATTCTACACGCAGGGAATACAGAATGAATCTCATATTAATTCTCATTATTATACAAAAAAATACACGGAACATTTATACAAAGGTCACCAAACCTATAGCTATGAAGGTTTATAACATCTCCTCTTTCCCCCAGGACAATGATTACAAAATATAAATCTAAGTTATATGAAATGAAATTCGCTTGTTCCCTTCTGTGGAATCCAAACGGATGAATCTCCTATTACGATGCCAAAGACGACCATTTTTCATACGTATGAGATATCGCCTTTTAGATTCCTGTGTTTCAATTGTGCCTAGATGGGTCCATCTTTTGCTTATATGATCTTGTATCCGAACCGATTCACCGATCTTCAATACGGATAACTTCTTCCCATCTCCTTTTTTTTTAAATTGGGTTTGGAACCTTACAAAGTTCTTGGCTTCTCTTTTGATGGAATTCAGGTAGCATAGGTATAATAGATCTAGTACTACGACCAAAGACGATTCTAGTTGAACTCAATCCATCTTTATTCTCGGAGTATTTCTCATTTCTAAAATTCCAAGATTGATTTTTGACTGATCTATCTTATTTCCATTCATAGTTTTCTTTACTAAATATTTTAACTTCTTCACACAAGCTTCAGGCAATCCATTGGATGGTGGGTTATGTGGAGAAGAACATCGCCATTCAACTCCCCAAAAGGATAAAAATTCTTGAAATTCCCTGGATGAGAAGTTTGTTCCAACATCTGATTCTAAAACTTCAGGTATACCATAATCAATGAAGAATCTCTCAATTACCTTCTTAATCACTCTTGATGTGCATCCACTATGCTCAAAATAATATAAAGCAGGATATCCAGAAAGTGTATCTACATAAACCAAGAAATTCTTTCCACTTACAGAAAATATATCCAAGCTACTACTTGAAATGGTTTCGTCATTTTCGGGTCTTTAATTTGAGTCTCCATTAATAAACTAGGTAATAACTTCTGGCATTCCTCACACTTTCTCACCATATCTTCGATATTTCATTTCCTTGATTCCACGAGCACTAGGTTCTCTGGCTCTTTTCCATCTACCTCGCTCAATTTGACTTGGATAATCTTCTGGTAAAATTCTTAATTTTTTACACAATACCCACGACATTAGAAATTTAACATTTTCCTTTACTATTATAATCTCTTCTTTAATTTCCTCATTTCCAAAACCTACATTTAAAATTATGGATCCTAGTTGATTAAAAGTAGCTCCAGTAGCTCCATTGAAACGAGAATCTGAAGGTCTATTTAAATGTCTAAGAGGTATTCCAATTTCTTGTAAAAAAAATCATCCGCAATAGATACCTCACTACCAGAATCCGGAATTGCATAACTATAATTGCATAATAGAGATTTTAATCGAACTTGTATTGCTGGTGAGGGACTAAATGGTGTCACGTTTCTTACCGTGACTCTTCTGTTTCTTGCAATTACATTTTTACAGGCCTTTGAATCTTTAAAATGACCAATTCTTTTACAATTTCTACATTCCTGTTTCCAAGCAGGACATTCATTTATAATATGGTCTCTTGAGCAGAATATAAAATCCATTATTTTTCTTTCAGGAGGATTTTTCCTAAACTATTTTTGTTTCGACTAAGGCTTTGATCCCTGAACTTTCCTCTTGTTATCTTGTTGACTTTTACAGAATTCAACTTTTCGTCATCCCTCTTCGACATTTCCATCAGCGTTTCTTTACATCTATCATTAACTTTTACCACATGAAGTGTACATTCTTTTTCTTCTATGGCCATAAGTTTTTTCCTCGTTTCTCCATTTTTTTCGTGAGTTCCTTTATAATTTCTTCATCCATGCGATTTACTCTTCCATAAACATCAAGATATCTTCTTGTTGCTCCTTTGTTTCAGACTTGAACTAAATTAATTCTAAAATATCCTCTAAGACGTTTAATCTTCCACGGGCCCATTCATGAGAAATTTCTACTAATTCCATTCTGTTTGAACGCTTCAGTTCATTAATGCTCCTTGTGACATGACCTTTGTATGACTTAACTTTTGATTTTATAAAGTCAAACTTCTTACTTTTAAGTTCTTCGATTAAGTTTTTTAAGATTCGTTCTAGTTTATCGACTGCGCCATATGATATACGTGGATATGAGGTATATGAGGATATGGAGTTTATATATATATACTTTATTCTACACGAGGAGAATACAGAATGAATCTCATATTAATATATTACTATACAAAAAAACACGGAACATTTACACATAGGTCACCAAACCTATAGCTATGAAGATATATATATATATATAACAATAGATAAGATCTAACCACATTCAGGGGTATCCACAATGGGTGGCCGGAGTGACTGTAGCCCCCTCCCCCTCCCAAATTAAGAAATGTTTGTTTCTTACTAAAGAAGTGAAAATTTGAGTTTTTAGAATTTTTTCCAAAAAAAATAATTTTCTGTGAATAGCTATGGATTTTCGAAATATTTACTCCAAAAATTTGAATTTTTTTCAAAAAATTTAATATTGGAAATTTAATTTACTTTTTCAAATTGTTTCACAAAAACAAATAATTTTCTGTGAATACTACGTGTTTTTGAAATGTTTCTCCAAAAAAAAGTAATAATATTTTTTTTTTTCAAAAAGGGTAATATTTTAAATTAAATTATTTTCAAAACCTTTAAATTAAATTCTTTCCAAAAAGTTTAATATTTTAAATTAAATTTTAAAATTTTTCCCCAAAAATTTAACTTTTTATAAACAGCAATGGAATTTAGAAATTTTTTCCAAAAATTTAATATCTGAATTTTTTTCCACAAAATTTGATATTATAATTTAAGATTTTTTTTTACAAAGAAAATTAACTTTACAGTCAACAGCTTTGGATTTGGATTTTTTTTTTCAAAAAATGTAATATTTGAAATTTAATGTTGGAATTTTTTTTCCAAAAAATCAAAAAAGATATATATATATATAATCCTGTGGAAGCACCTGAATTGTAAGTAGTCGCCTAGTCGTGACATTGAAAATACTTTGTTATAAATAAATTAGGCCTAGTAACAAAACTTAAGATCAAAAAATGCAAGATTTGTATTTTATCCTTTCGTCTTTACACCTAAGAATTGCAAAAGTATTTAGCATTATACTTCCTTGTTGACAAACTTTCTCTAACAGGAACGTTATTATTATATAATATAAGAGGAGCAACGGAACTTCAATGAATTCAAAATGTAAATTAGTCAGTTTTATAAAAATAACGTCACAGTCATAAGGATGACACTAGAGACCAATCAATATAAGAAGACGAGACTAAGTCATTAAGTAAGTGAAAGACGACAGTTGTACTGTTATCCGTAACTAAGTTAACATATATTAAAGCTTTAAAACAAAGTAGCGAAACGCGCCTTTTAGCATGAGGTGAGTGATGAAGATTCGGTGTATATTTTAGCTTGCCCGCTTTTTTGGAATTGGTAGTATAAAGAAGGATTTTTTTCCCCTTAGCAGTTGTCATTGTTATTTAATTCCTGAGTAGTGAACATCCTTTCCTAAATAGATTTTATTATATTCAAAATCTGATTGAACAATCGTGTGTGTTCATAAAAGACGGAGCGTAACCCTAAAGATTTGTTGTGGGGTTATAATATTAAGTCCTTGTTGGAAATAGAGTAGAATTGGGGATCGACATTGGAGTAATAATAACAAATGTCATTGTTTATATCCTTTTTCCCTTCCTCCTTCTCACAGCTGATTGTAGCTGATCTAATGAAACGTCATGAGCATTATTCTTTCTCTCCTCCTCAACATTCTTCAAATTGTCAGGGTTACCATGTTAATTTTCGGTTTCTTTTTTTTAACATGCCCATTCCACACTGGATTTTCACCTTTGCTCCATAGTCTATAGCTAGTATTGCTTCACTATATGAAAATATCGCTGAAATGAACAACGCTGAAAAGAAGCATCAAACGTTGTATATAAATGTCTCCTAATAAAAAGGTATAGGGCATTTATTTCAAAAACATATACAAAAACAGACCTAAGACATAAAATAAAAGTTAGTCAGAATTCTGATTTACGTACCTAGGGTTATGGTTCATTCTGATCAGACCAGATTCCTGGGCTCTGGAGGGCAAGTTTGTTTTTTTGCTAATAAGTTTAATCTTTTTTTCATAAAACGAGATCTATTCCCCGTGTCTCAAAGATTTTTTTAAGGTTGTCGATTCGTAAATGCACCAAAAATAATGAAAATTAAAAAACAAAAAACAAATTATTGTACCTACGGAAAAAGGAAGAACGTATATTGCATTCGAATGAAAAAAAGGAATTAAGTAAAGCAGTTGTGATTATTATTTAATTCCTGAATTGTGAACATCCTTTCGTAAATAAATTAAATTAACTTCAAAATCAGCAAAATCACATTCTTCAAATTGTCAAAAATGTTACTGTTACTTGAATGACACGAATAAAGAAATAATAATGTCTACAAAGAATGGTCCCTATCCCCTCCTCTATTTAGGTACCTATGTAATATGTACAATCAGGGTCATTTAAGCCTAATGTTAGGTCCTAAAGATTTTCTTTCTTCAGATTTGAAGTCTCCACTTTTGACAATTTTAGCTCTTCATACAGTTTCTTTAAGAACTAGTGTGTTTCTTCTTCCTCGGAGAAGATGTCACATTCAAGACCAACAATAACATTAGAAGCTTTAACTTGTGTAATTTCTACAACTTGAGGGATCATTTCACTTGAATCTAGATGCTCCACTACCAATAAAGGTTTGGTGGATCTCCCTTTTCCAAGACTTTTATGTTCGCTCAGAAAGTATTGTTAAGCTTGAAATTCTGGGGGTGTATAAATTTGCAGATGGAACAGATCCTTTCTTGAGCAACTTTCGTAACTCATTACGAAGATCTCTTTCATGATAGTCTTGGTTGAAATGGTTGCTGCAGATGCGAGATGTCTTTGGATTGAATTTGTCTTTAATTTTGCAGGCCTTCACACAATTTCAGAATAATGGAGAACCCTTTGAAAAATTGTGATAGGATGTATCATTTGGCGATGGACAATAGGCCACGGCACACGTATAACTACTATCACTATGTCGTTTCTTTGACTGTAGTGATTCTGGTGGCTGTTGAAATTCGATTTCCTGGAACAAATTAAGGAAATAATGTTTGTAAAAAGTAATATATAATTAGTCTTATGAATTAATCTAAACCCGAATCTTCCCATTTGTCCAATCAATAATATTTGAAAGACGATTTTTTTTTGGTATTAATTAACCTACGGAATTAGCCCATTGTTTGACCGCCTAAAATGGATTTTCATACGAGAAAGAAGTTGTCGGAGCAGATGGCTGCACGGATGAGAACCTCGATGCAGACAAGACTGTAGAAGGAGCAGAGAGTAAAGGAGGTAGCAAAAATGGATAGAAAAGACACTGAAGATTTGGGTACTGATGAATACTCTGACGACTCCTTCATGTTGGAGGAAAAATTTGGGTTTTGATTTCGCTGAATGAATGGAGTCAATAAATTCTCCACTCAATTTGTTATATTATTGTTTTCATTTCTGAATGACTAGTATATTTGTGACGTCACTCAGTTCACCAAATCAGAATGTAGAATCTAAGCAACGCACCTTGCCCTTCCACACCCTTGATTTGAAGTCAATCATTTCTCCTCTTCAGAACAGCGTCCACTGTGAAGTTCTTCTTGTCGGAGATCGATTTGTGCGGCGAGGAAATTTATCTTCCTCAGCCATTTTGCTTGTTGCTCAGTCATTTCTGATCGTACAAAAACAAAACAAACGTCAAATTGCAGCTTTTTGTCAGTTCTTTTGAATGTCAGGAAGTACAAAATTGTCAGACTTTTAGAACAGAGCCAAGATGGCCTCAAAAAAGATTCTAATTTTTGAGTCCTAGCCCTGTATAGATAGTAGAAATTCAATAGGCAGAATAATTGTAGTGTTGGCAATGTATTTAAGTACTTCGTATTCGCATATAAAAAACGAATTAGCTCGTCGTGAATTTATATAACTCTCACATTAAAATCTAATTTGTCGAATCCTTATATTTATAATGATTACATAGCATGACTAAATAGTAGAAGTGTTTAAAGATCACTAATAGGTCTTCACCTCGTCCACAATTGCGCAGGATTTACTGTGTGATTATATTAATTTTTTTTTAGCTTTTGAAATTCTTTTGAAAAAAATTCAAAAATGAAATTTTGTATACAAAATTTCACAAATTCATGACTATTCTCAAAAAAATTACATGTTTTGAAAAAATTTCAAAAATCCAGAGTTCTTTAAAAAAAATTTCAAATATTTGATATTTGGAAAAAAAATTCGAAAATCCATAGTTATTCTCAAAAAAATTTCCAAAATCCCTATTGTTCACTATTTTTTTTAAATTTAAAGTTGTTAGCGAAAAATTAATTTTTGGGAAAATAAAAAAATTATGAAATTTTTTGGAAAAAAAATTTAAAAATTACATTTCATATATGAAATTTTTTGAAAAAAATTTGAAAAATAAATATGAAATACAAAATTAAAAAAAAAAAAACATACATTAAGTTTTTTTGGAAAAAAATTTTAAAAATTACATTCCAAATATAAAATTTATAGATATGAAATTTTTTGAGAAAAATTTCAAAAATCTGTAGCTATTCATAAAAAATGAATTTAAAAAAAATTGAAAACCTAAATTAAATTTCAAATGTAAAATTTTTTTGGGAAAAATTTCAACAATCTTTAGCTGTTTAAAGAAATTAATTGAAAAATTTAATTAAATTTCAAATATTAAATTTTTTATAAACTTCTTTCTTCTTATTTTTTTTTTTTTTTTATTATTTTTTTTTTTGGAGGCTCCTGTAAAAATTTAATCCATGATAAAAATGACATGAATTAATTACTTATCATGGACCTATAAACATTATGTCAATCTTTTGAAATCAATTATATGAGTCAACAACATCCCACATAAGGAATTCATTCACATGAATTTATGTAAATACATGATAGGTCAAAATAGGATCTACATCCAGTAACATGTTTAAATCTAAAGGAATAATAGAGCCACCATAAGAAGGGAAAAAAGTTGGAAATAACATTACTATGTGATGGGCCAAATTACATCATTTGCTCTTCCTATTAAAACATGAAAAAATGTTTTAATAGTTCCATTAAGTGTTACAAGATATATGATATATAGTGAGTCAATATAAGAACAATATTGAAGAAAAATTAAGCAAAAAAGGGGCAATTTTGTACAAATGAATTGAAGACAGTAATCGAATTTACCTATGAGCGCAGAATCCAAAACTAATTTCAGTTTTTCTCCAAGTCATCTGAATTCTGAAATATCTGGAATTGTAGTAAAAATGACTGAACGATAATAGTCCCTATTATCAAATAGTCAACATTATGATCATATTATTCCCAATTTAAATGCCCATTTCATTACTTCATGCCCCGTAAAAGGAAGATCAAGGCATTCGAAGGAAGATACTTCTAACTTGATTATCCATCTCAAAAGATGTTGGAATTCAGATTCAGAATTCCACTAAGGACGACGAGAGTAGAATTCATACGTGGAAAACTACCAGACCTCATAATGAGATACCAGGATCGAAACAATCCAGTCACGATGAGTAGATAGTTTTAATATTTCAAAATGGGATCAATTAAAAAATACAAAATGGAATAAAATTCCTGGAAGATGCATATTTTTTAAATAGGTTTTTTATTAAATTATACATTGAGTATTTTTCTATAATATAAGCTATGATATTCCTCATCACTATGCATTATGAGTAAGATATACGGCTCTAAAGAAGAGTGTCGTTCCTCATCCTTTTTCTCCTAAAAGTGGAAATATATCGAGTTCAGAACAAGATACAGAATCAATAAAAACCCTATACAGGTGTGCCCACCTAAACCGGAGTACTCTTTTAAATTTTACGCCATGCACATATTCGTAATTTTATTGAGTTCAAACCGGTTTGTACTTCGAGGCAAGGGTCTTGACTAGTTATAAACAAAACTCCAGTAAAATCTAAATAGCAACAGTGAAACAACAGCCGATAATATGGTCAGACGTCGAGTCGCCATTTTGGAACTTTCCGCGCGGGGAAAAACTCCCACTGAAATTGCCAAGGTTCTGAACTGAAGCCGCACCACTGTTTACAGCGTGGTAGCCAAAGGGACTCCTGAGGCGACCACAAGATCTAAGTCAAGGCCTCGAAGGTCAGACGAAATGGTTGCTGCCGTAAAAAAGTCTGTCGAGGCAAGGTGACCGTCAGCGATCTCTCCAGGGAGTTCAACGTCAGCAGAAGGACCATGGACCGGCTAGTTAAAAAAGATCTTGGTCTTAAGGTCTACAAGAAAACCCCTCGTCAAATCCTCAAGCCTGTAGACAAGGAAAAACGCTTCGCAAGGTCGAAGATTCTTCTCAACATGCTTAAGAAAAAGCCAGTCGATGTCCTCGTTTTGTTCAGTGATGAGACGCCTTTCAGCCTAGGCTAGATGGTGGCCGACGACACCGGATTTTATCTGGCATGGTTTCTCGGTGGCAGGGATGATGATGTTGTGCATGTGGGTAAGGATCGGCACTTCGCCAACCTCCTAGTCCTGGCTATTATTGCGCCCGACGCCCAGAAATGTGATCTCATCTTCTTGGAGGACCACACTATATTTTAAAACCTTTATTTTAATTAAAATATTTCTATTGGTTCTGACATGGAACCACACATATAGGTGTAATTTTACCTACTACGCTTAAAAAAACGAGCAATTCTCAGCTAATTTATTTTAAGATTTTTACGAAATTTGGAAATATATTATGTAGGATTAATATCTAGTTGAGTCTAGGGAAAAAAAATTATTGGTATAGAAAGAGAGAGAGAAAGAAAAAAAAGGAAGAATAATTTGAAAGAGAAAATGGTGACGGTAGATTTTTGTAAACGAACCCGAACTCAATATCTCAGGTTTATACCTAACTGAACTGTTGTGAATTGTTACGGAAATGAGTGACAATAATATCCAATATTTTTTTACTGATAAAAATATTGTCATGAATTGTCTCTAGGTTACATCACTGCAGGGAACAAATGATTTGTTATTTCCCACTTGTTAGTTGTTTTTCTATTAAAAATGTATTTATCTACTTCATTTAACCTCATTAGTGTTCTCAACGTTAATTGGTTGAACACGGATTAACTTTTGTTCAGCTTTGAACAATTCAATTCTCATATTATGAATAGTCACACATTTGAGAAGAATTGGGCAACTAACCAAAATAATACTTTTTTATTTGTCTTCTTGGTGGAAAATTTGCAAGATACAATTCAAAAACTTAGATCAGGGGTCGGCAACCTATGGCGCACGTGCTACTGCTGGCACGCGGAGGCATATTCACTGACCCTTATTGATTAGAAATGTTGAAGTTGGCACTCCATGTCTCAAAGGTTGCCTTCCCCTGAATTAGAAAATAAATAAATACCTTAGTCGTCATAAGGTAGCTAATATAAATTTGTTTAAAGTTGTGATATTTTGAACACTTTTCAAGAAATAAAATCAATAATAAGTTGAATAAGGATCTGCATCAGACAAACCAATATAACTGACTGTACAAAAACGTGGAAAATAACATTAATAAAAGATATATTATCAATAATACTAGCACGAATACGCTATCTAAAAGATAGCCAATGAAAAATTAAAAAGATTTTATTTATATTTAGTTTGCTTATGTTCAAATTCTAAACTAAAACGATTTACTATAAACTATAATTATATAATACGTAAATTTCTAATGTAAAACCTCATTGTATACACAATTTTTAGTTGTTTCTGTCGATTTGATGTAAATATAATCAAATCTGCATCCCCTTTTGACAGTCTTGAAAATGCAACACATAATAGACATTGTGAAATTACTGATTTTGGTAAATATAAAGCAATTTATTCACATGTTTGACTTTATGATTTATTTATTGTCATTGCCATTCCTAACTTGCTATGTTCCTTTTTCCACCATAATGAAGATGCATACTAAAACTAACTCCCTAATTCTCTTTTTCCTTCATTTATCTAATTCCCTTTATTAATTCGTATTTAATATACGTTCTCCCTTTTACCATTAGTAAAATAATTAGTAAAAATCAACTTATTAGCAAAAATCAAACTTTCAATACATCATTCAATTGTGATATTTTTCTTTAATCAAAGTATTTATAGATTTTTTAAGTGATCCCATTTTGACATATTAAAACTCTCAATGGGTCACTTTATTGTTTCGATCCTGGTATCTCATTCCCAAGGAATTAGTCCACACTACTTACTCCCTTATGAGATCTGATAGTTTTCCTCGAATGAATTCTCCTTCCCTGGCCCATCGTGGAATTTGGAATCCAAATTCGAACATCTCTTGAGATGGATCATCGAGTTAGAAGAAGAATCTTCCTTCGATTGTGCAATATTCCTTTTACGAGCAATAATGTCATAAAATTGGCGTTAAAATTAGAAAAAATATGATGATAATGTTGACTATTTGCAGATACATCCCATTAAAAATGGGATCACTACAAAATGGAACAAGCATCCTTGGAAATACATATTTTTAAACAGATTTTTTGTAAAAATTATACATGGAATATTTTTCTATCATATCAACTATAATATTCCTCGTCACTATATATCGTGAATAAGTTATTAGGGTCTAAAGAAGAGTATCGCTTTTCATCATTTTTCAGCCTAAAAATGGACATATATCTAGTTCAGAACAAGATACAGAATCAATAAAAACACTTTTAAATGCATTTTTAATTATTATTCTTCTAATTTGGGATTATTTTAAGGGTAAAAAATGACTCTGAACGATAATAGTCCCAAATTACTATAATCCCGGATATTTCAGAATTCAGATGACTGAGAGAAAAAATGAGATCAGTTTTGGATTCTGCGCTCATAAATAAATTTGATTACTGTCTTCAATTCATTTGTACAACCCCCCCCCCCCATTGTAATCCATATCTTGGATCAAAAGAAAAATAAGACTCAGTTCCAAGCAATACAATTAGGGCTGAAGAAGGCCTAATTACTTTAGATGTCTTCAAATCAGTCACTCACATTATGTATTTTTTTAGAGACATTCAATTACATTTATTTATGCATCCTAGTATAATTTAAGTTCTATTGTACATGCTGAGTAATGAATCAATAACTTATAAGATTAAAAAATAATTATAATTAATTCTTAAATGTATAATTAGTGAAATAAAAACTGGTTTGTGTTACACTCTGTCATGACATCATATAACCAAGGGATACACTATTATGTTGGTGAAAGAGTTGAATCCAAAATTGAATTTTTATAATTAGAATGAAATAATCAACCTCTCTAAATCAGTGATAGCTCTTAATTGTAATTTTTTGTTTGTAGAGCAACAAATTTTAACTGAATATGTGGTTTATAGGATATTTTTTATATTATTTTTTTTTTTTACAATTTTGATCACGTTTTTTTTTAAATAATAAGAAATCTATTTTTGAGACCTTCGTGGAGTCACTGTTGGGAATAGCACCCCTAGATCCTCACTCTTTGCACTACATATGAGGGGCAAGGAAAATAATTTTAGATTAGGAGGAGGCCACATCCCTGCTAAGGACTTTATTTACGTTCAAATTTCCTACAATGGCAACAAAAATATTTTCAGGTGTTACTATTATAGAGAAGGCTGTCCGCCTGGTAATCCCTAATCCACTTTTCTTGTATATGTGCCCACCAGCATGAAAATCCGGTGTATTTTTTTAGCTGGCCCGTTTTTTCGGAATTGGTATCTGAACAATGAATTTTCCTTTCCTTAGCAATTGTCATGGTTATTTAATGCCTGAGTAGTGAACATCCTTTCATAAATAGATTCAATTATATTCAAAATTGATTAGTGTGCAAATGTCCTTGTTTATATAATTTTTTCCTTCCTCCTTATCACAGCTGATTGTAGCTGACCTAATGAAACGTCATGAGTATTATTCTTTCTCTCCTCAAAACAAAAACTCTTTAAATAGTCAGGGTTACCATCTTGATTTTCTGTTTCTTTTCTTTTAACATGCCCATTCTACACTGGATTTTCATAATTGGTTATTATTCAGTATACATTTGTGAGATGTATTAAGATAGCCAAAAAGTTAAACTATAGTATCGAACCTATACTTGATTTATGAAACTTATCCTCAATATGGCTTTCAAATATACATCAGTCTCTTCCTCTTTGATCAATGATGATCCATTTCAGCTACACTAAGTCCAATTTGTAGCTCCTCCAAAGGGTTAATAAGAATTATTTCCTGATAGAAGTTGAGGATAATTCATCGTCGAAGAATACAAATGTAATTTACGTTCAATTTTGAGAAAAAATATTCTAGCTTGCTTTTGTATTAAATGGGCACATATATGTACAATGGTGATACTTTTGGGGGATTAAATAATCATAATGTGTCACATAATATATGATATTTACGTGTAAATATATATAAAATAGATACACATATTTTCAATGACAGAAAAATATAATAGGAAATATTTGATTATTATCAAATAATCTGATCAAATATATAATTATGCCTTGATAAAGGGTCCACATGGAAGTGCAATTAAGTGCAAAACTTAGACATACCCGTATTGTATATTTTATTTCTAATTAGTTTACTATTGCTTTAAATAACTCCAGAATTTAGTAAAACTTGTCAATAGACAACATTTGAAGTTCTTCCATCTATTTGGCCATTATAATTGTATTAATTAGAAATATGTTCCCCCTTCAAACATAATGAAGATACATACTAAGACCAAGGTTACTAGAAGTACAAGGTTATACCATAACGCATGTACAATTGATCTTTGACTTCCACCAGGCTTTTAATATTGACGTCATAGTAAATGAATGGTTGCGTGTTGTTTTTTTCAAACCCTGCATTTCTTGCCCAGCATTCGGTGCAATACATAGGATTAAAAATTCTAGCAAGCCTGATTACATAATGGTCTAACCTTGTATCTCTATTACCCTTGGGTTATACAATAACGCTTTTCCGACTGATATTTGACTTCCACCACGCTTTTTAATAGTAACATCAAAGAGTACATAATGTTACTATTAATCATGTAAATTCTAGTATTATACTCTATGACATCAAAATATGTCTGTCTTGTCCAGATTTTGGTACTGTACATCAAATTGAAAATTCTTGCAAGTCCGATTACATGATTGTCTAACCCAAGATTAATAGAAATACAATGATATATCATAATACTTTTCCGACTGATGTTTGACTTCCAACAAGCTTTTTAATAATGAATTCATATAGTACAACTGGTACCAAGAGTGAGATGTATCGCCTTCCCTGACTCTTAAATTACCACTGTCATACTCTATGACGTCGAAATCTGTCTGTCTAATTAAGCAGTCGGTAAGGTAAAACAAATTGACAATTTTGGAAACCCGATTACATGATAGTCTAACCTTGTACTTATATTAAATTTGACTAAGACTAATTTACTAATCCTCTTCCTCTTTCGTTTACCTAATTCCTTTTTTTTAATTCGTATTCAATATACGTTCTCCCTTTTTCCACTAGTACAATAATTCGTTTTTTTTTGGATTTTTTATTTTTTTTGGGGCTTTTTTGAATCGACAACCCATATCTTAAACAAAACTTTACGACACGGGAAATTCAAAAAAATCATCTACTTATTAGCGAAAAACCAAACTTGCCCTCCAGAGCCCAGGAATCCGGTGTGATCAGAATGATCTTAGGTACTTAACTCAGAATTCTAAAAAAAAGTATTTTATGTTTAAAGTCAGTACCTGTCTCTGTCTTTGAAATAAATACCCTATCAGGGGTGTCCACAGGGGTTGGCCATCAAATTAAGGAATTTTTACTTTATTCTAGAAAATTTAATATTTGATTTTTTTTCCAAAAAATTTAATACTTAATTTTTTTTGTAAACAACTATGGATTTTTCAAATTTTTTCCAAATAATTTCAATAACCAACCCCCGCACCCCCCAAAAAAGTATATATATATATATCTATCGATATATGATCCTTCTGACACCCCTGCCTATGTGTTTTTATCAGGGTACATACAACTATAATTTTATATTATAGTAGATTTAAAATTAAAGCATGTACGTAGAATGTATCCATTATATTTAGGAACTCAGAAAGTATGTTAACAAATAACATATTGTGAAGCAGTAGTAGAGAGATATAGGGGCTGTGAGTATAAAAACCCTTCTTCAATCAGAGTCATAATGTCAGTAGAGAAAAAAGTCTTAAGATATGAAGGATCTAATCATTGTTCAAATAGTACTCTTCATTTCCAGCTCTAAAGCTTCCTCTCCATCAGCAACCAATGGGAAATTTTCTATTAGTGACCTCATTGGAGACTCAAAAGCTAATTTACCACCTCCTTCATTTTCATCCAACAATGATTTAGCCCAAGAGGATATTCCTGGCGAACCTTTGAATCCAGACGATTTCAGAAGTGCTCTTTTGGTCTCAGATGAACCCATAGAAATGGGCACAATGGATCCCCTTACTTCGGCTGGTAAGGATATCAGATATCATTCATTTTGTGCATTTTGCAATAATACACTTATTTATTCAGAGGCGTCCGCAGGAAGCTGACCAAAGGGGCTTTGCATTTTACTAGAAAATATAATATTGGAATTTTTTCCAAAAAAAAAGCCCTCCCCCAAAAAAAAAAAAAATACATCATCCAACAGATACCCCTGTTATTAGTGTTGGGTTTTTATCTGAAAATCCTAGATCAGTCTCAGACCGTTATGATATAAAGCGCCCCAAACTAATTCGGTCATCTAGAGAAGTTTGGTCTAGGCCGGTCTTACAAAAAATAGGTCTGGATTGCTCTCATAAAAGATTCCTTGTAGACCGATACCATAGATGAATTGTTGATGACGTCACTTGTGCTTCAAAATTGTGAAGACCGCTCTTTATATTGAAACTAATTTAAATTAAGACCAGATATGTACCAATAACAAAATTTCAGGTGATTCAAATTATGATGCCATCTCTATGGTCGATTCTGATACCGACTCCTTGTTATGTAGAATGTTATGTTGGGTGAGATTTGTCCCTCTAAAAGATTTTCAATTATATTTTAATAATATAAGTATCTCTGAAATGCTGTAATGTAGATCCATTGAATCGTAAAAATATCCTAAAAACGTAATTTTTTAAATGGCTCAACAGACCAAACTTGGGCCTGTTGAAGGTTTTAAAGGTCATGTTCGTGTTTTACGACTTACAATAAAAATAATAAACGTCTCATGACTTGAATTTCTTATTCAGGTCTATTATTACAGGCCCCTTCTTATACGCTAAAATTTAAATTGAAGAAAAAATCATTTTGAACGGGGTCCCAACAGGTTAAAGGCCCTAGGTTTAAACATAGTTTATTCTATGCATTGGTACATTAGATTGAACCGGGGGGGAATCGATCATGTACCTAGTCTCAACTCTAGTATATATATATGTACAGTTTATGAACATATTTTAATGTGTGTATTTAGAGTTAAAATAATGATCACATTACTTTCTAAAGGTTTATTCGAAGGAGACATTGATAATGTGTCCCATGATGACTATGTGCGCATATTGGACTCTGCTGTAGGAGAAGAAGGTGCTTTGGAGAGAAATGCTATTCGAGATACTCACAAAAAATGGCCTGGTGGCAAAGTTCCCTATGTCATATCAAGCGCATACGACTCTCGAGAAAGAGCCATAATTGCAAGCGCATTTGAAGATTACGCAGAAAAGACTTGCGTACGGTAAAGTCTTCGGGTTTTTTTTTTGTAAAACAAGACTGAATTTAAAATGTGCCTCTATTTAGATTCCTGCCTCGTACTAATCAACACGCTTATGTTCACATTATGAAAGGTGATGGATGTTCAAGCTCTGTTGGGCGCACTGGAGGAATACAAACAATATCCCTCGGCAATGGCTGTATTTATAAAGGAATAGTTATTCACGAACTTATGCATGCCATTGGTATTTATTGATTTTATTGACAAGTTTGTTTTTGTATTTTTCCATTCATTTATTAGGATTTTGGCATGAACAGTCTCGACATGATAGGGATAGTCATGTGAGAATACTGTGGAACAATATCATTGACAGCATGAAATTCAATTTTTTGAAATATGATTTGAATAAGATTGATCATTTGGGAGCACCTTATGATACTTGCTCTGTTATGCATTATAGCTCAACTGCCTTTTCCAAGGTAAATCCCGGGGTGACTGCAGGTTTAAATAAAGAAATACATATATATTATTTTTTTTTTTTGGGGGGGGGGAGTTTTTGGTATTTGAATTCTAATTTTTTCATAATAACTATGGATATTAAAATTTTTTTGCAAAATTTTCAAAAATCTACAACAGCTATTCACAAAAAAATTAAAATAGTAAATTTTTTGGATATTTTATTGTATATACCTGTGGATTTTTGAAAATTTTGCAAAAAAAATTCAATAATCCATAGTTATTCTGAAAAAATAAACTTTTTTGGAAAGCAATTTCAAAACCCATTCCTATTTTGGAAAATTAAATTTTCTTGAAAAAAATTAAATTTTCAATATAATTTTTTTTCAAAAATCCACAGCTATTAACAGAAAATTAATTTTTTTTCAAAAATCCAGAGATATTAACAGAAAATTAATTTTTTTGGTAAAAAATTAAATTAATTAACAAATATTATTTTTTTGAAAAAAAAAATTAAATATTAAATTCCTTTTTTTTTGGGGGCTACAGCTTACCTCCTGTGGACGCCCCAAAATCACGAGTGAATATGTTATGTTTTCAAATTATTCTTAATATTTCTACAGAATCATCGATCCCCAACAATTTCTCAAAAATATAATTCCGGATGTCAACTTGGTCAAAGAAAAGGGTTCAGTCAAGTAGATGTTCAAAAAATCAACAAATTATATCAATGTGATACTTCAACCATTGGAATTACAGCACTAAAACCTATCAAACCCACGTCTAAACCAGCAAAAACAAAGGCAGATTGTGTTGACAGTAACAAGTTTGTAAACTATAATATCAAATTAATTAATTTATCTAAATCAATTATTTTCTTCATGTGCATAGATACTGCCCAACATGGGCTAAACAAGGAGAATGTGAGAAGAACCCTGCATGGATGTTGAAAAATTGTCAAATTTCATGTCAAGAATGCAAAAATTCATGTGCTGATCACAATCCAAGTTGTCAAAAGTGGGCTAATAGTGGTATGTTAGAGATTAAGGAAATCTATACATAAATATTAATTTTAAATGATCCAGGGGAATGTACTAAGAACTCAGATTATATGAAGCTATATTGTTTAAAGTCATGTGGAATATGTCAGGGTAAGTGTAAAGATGAAAACCAACATTGCAACAAATGGATGGTCAAAGGATATTGCAAGACTGGATCTTTCGTAAATTACATGAAACTTCGTTGTAAAAGCTCTTGTGGATTTTGCTAATCATGTACCAAATTCTAGGCATACTTCGTAGTCACTTTTTTGACTACAAATGAAATGACTTGGGATTTTTTTTGCTTGAAATAATAACATTGAAATTGTGAAACGTAAAATAAACAAAATAAATCACTTATGTATAGCTTAGGTTTCATTGTCAAGTTTGTAAATTGATAAGGATTTTCGGTATATAAAAAAAAATCGAAAATTAATATGTTAGAACTGACAATTTTAAGAATGTTTGAGAGGAGATAATCTTAGCTGTCATAAAGTTTTATTATATTAGCTACGCTCATGAGAGACCGGAAATAAAGACAGGGTCCCCTACCTATCAAGAAAAGACATAAATTAATCTGTTTTTGACCATCAATTCTACTCTTAGTCCAATAGGGACTTACATTTATAACCAGAGATGCTAATTGGTTGTACTTTGGGTGTGTTAAAAAAACCCAAAAATCAACGGGGTAACTCTGTCAATTTGAAGAATGTTTTGAAGGAGAGCTCCTTAGCTGTCATAACGTTTGATTAGATCAGGTGTGCCAAGGTGGGAGAGGGATATACACAAGGACAAAGACAATAAGGTCGATCCTCAATTCTATTCTGAGTCCAACAAGGACTCGCCATTATAACTCTTCAACTAATCTTCTGGTTACTTTTCCTCTTTTATGAGCAGAAGTAAATATTCAATCCAGTTTCATATACATCAATGATAGCTTGTATGTAAGTAATAGAAAAGGCAGTTGACTCCCCAGGAATTAAATAATGATGATAACAGCTTAGGAAAATAAAATTCTAAGTCCCCAACTCTACAAACTTCCAATGATATTTCGACTTTGAGTCTGCACTCTATTCTTCATACTTAATTGACGTTTTTGATGAATATCGATTGCTTACATAGCATGCATGGAAATTGAAATAAAATGACACCTAAATATTGACGTCAATGATTTTAACAAGTGGCATTACTTTAATATGAATATCATATTCCAAGATTTACAAAATTGAGCCAATATGGATGTTGAATTTAAGATATTAAAGGGTCTTTTATATTAGAATTGGCTCAATTTTCTAAATCTTGGAATATGATATTTATATGGCACATATGACTATGAATCTAGCTTTTGCTGCAAGATCATATACTTAATTACAAAGTTGATGAATTAGAGATCCTCGGACTCGGAGCCACTCCATGGGATCCTCTGTTGGTGCTATAATATAGGGAAGAGAGAATAATCGTTAATCAGACATTGGAAGAGTCTATGGAATTAACAACATCTCACTACGCCGGTTAGATACTGTTCCTATCGTCCATTTGTACGAATACATGATTGATAATTTGGAATTTATAGAACATATAGGTAGGAGTTTAGTTCTGCCTTATTCATACTATGAATTCATCTTGACTCGAGTACCAAACTTTGAGCTGAACAGGCATTCATTCCGGGCGATAACCTGGAAGAAAACCCTCTCAAACATAATGCCCATCCAATTTTCCAAGGGAAAACTCAATTGCCAAATCAATTCTACTCCTGGGATATGAGAATGAGATGACAATCAATATTCAATTGAGTCATTAATTAAAGTATATTCACCAATGCAGGTAACATATGAAGAAATAGGCCAAGGAGGAACTCCTCCATAATTCTTGGGTTTCCAATGCCGTAGTAAAACCCTATCACCTATCATCACAGATCACAGGCTGCAACCCTCCCGATGCGGACGCCCCTGCAGTATTAGGGAAGTAGCAAGACCACTTTTGAGTGGGTCTCGCGATGAATGGACTGTTTTAAAATGTAAAAATAAATGATATACACTATACGAGGTCAGTTAAAAAAGAACCCATTATTTTCTAATTCAATTTTCAAATTAATTTTGATATTATGTTGGTAAACATGTCCAAAATTTTGCATTATTTGATTATTTTTGAGTGATAAAAAGGCTAGACGTATTTTGGTGAAAAATCAATTTTTTGATATCTTTTTTAAAAGATTGTAAATTCTTCATTTTTTTAAAAGTTTTTGCAGAATTTTCCAATAAATTAATTTTTTCCTTCCATTTTTTTTTCAACAGTAGACAATCGCAGAGCACACCAAAATATGTCAAACCCAAGGTTAATAGAACTGCAAGGTTAGACTATAATGTAATCGGGCTTGCTAGAATTTTCAATTTGATGAACCGTATCAACTGCTTGGCATGACAAACAATTTTTTTTTTTTTGCTTTAATTGGTTGAGTTGCACAGATTAAGTATAAGTAAACATTATAGAATTACAATTACTCCAACTATCCTAGGAATCTTGTGTGAAGTCCATATACATAATGTATATTTATTTCTCAAGGAATCACCTGGGTGCAAAACTAAGCATATTGAGTTCAAGAGAATAATTTCTCCCGAGCGCCTTGTCCATAATCTACGGCGATTCCATAAAACTGACAGATTTCACGTCATAGAGTATTACAGCTGTATTCCAACAGTAACAGTTAAGGAAAGCGATAAATAGCTACTCTTGGTCAAGATACTTATATACGTATACAAATTATCTTGCTCTTGGTTATAGTTATACTCTATGATGTCACTATTAAAAAGCGTGGTGGAAGTCAAACATCAATCGGAAAAATGTTATGGTATAACCTTGTATTAAAGGAATTTGGCATTAGAAAATAATGCCATATTTCTTATTACATTATATTCTAAGAATCTATAGAAAAATAGAAAAGTAATTGACCTTTTTCCAAAAAATACCATTCAAAAATTAGAAAAAATATCATATTTAATTAAATAAAGAAACAATGAATTACAAAAATTCCCATAAAATATATTCTATAAATAAAATAAAATATTCTTTTCTGAAAAACCTTCATTCCATAATTATTACTACAAATTTTATTAATAAAACGTCAATTTGTGACAAATATTCCGGTAAAAATTTGTATTCCCCTCCCACACACACAAATTGAAGCTATATTCTCCATGCCTATGACTACAGGGTTGTTTGTTACTAGACTCGAGGTGTTTGCGCCATTTGCAGCTATGAATGTTTTGTTTAACAAAAAATCAAAAAATTATTTTTTTTTACAAATAAATTTCAAATATTAATTTTTTGGGGAAAAAATTTCAAAAATTCCATACCTATTCTCCAATACTTAATTTTTTTCAAAAAACCAAGGCTCTACACAAAAAAGTATTTCAAAAAAGAAATTGAAAAAATCTACAAAAATTGACAAGAATGAAAATAATAAGCTTTTCGAAAATAATTTCAAAATCCACAACTGTCAACAATAAATTAAAATTTTCGGAAAATATTTCAAAAATCAACTGCTGTTACAAAAAAAAAAATACAATTATTAATTTTTTTGAAAATAAATTTTAAATATTAAATTTTTTTGAGAAAACTTCAAAACTTCATAGATATTCACCAAAAAAATTTAAAAATCAACACCTGTTCTAAAAAAATTAAAAGTTTAGGAAAATTTTTCCATTATAAAAGTTGTAAAAAAAAATTAAAAATATAAAAATGTTTGAAAAAATTTAAACATAAAATTTTTTGAAAAATTTCTAATATAAAATTTCAAATATTACCTTTTTTATGAGACAAATTTATAATATTCTTAATAAAAGTAATTCTTTTCGAAAAAAAATTCCCAGCTTTTCACAGAAAAATAATTTTTCTTTAAAAAAAAAAAAAAATTCGAATACAGCTCCTCCAGCCCACCCCCTGCGGGCACCCCTGTTATTTACTTAGTTATTTTCATCATTAGTTATCTTATAATAGTAATACGTAGATGATTAATTAAAATATGAAGAAATCCTTATGTACTAATAAATATCTCATGACAAAAATTTGAAGCGAAGGTGTCGTGTTGATTTTTTTAATTAGATGGGAATAAATATTATCCATTAGCAAGACATATTTGCGTGTATGAGCCAAGAATAGAAGGGTGTACATTTTAATTAGTGACATCTGTTTCAAATTTTATTTTTTAGAACAAAAGTAAAATTATATGATAAGGGATTTGATAGGATTTCCAATCCACGACAGCAACAACAGCCGTAAACTACGTCTTTTTACAATATTAAAAAAATGGCGTCATGAGTCTTAATCTTTCATCAAATCACTTTCCTTTCTTTTAACAAAACTAGTAAGAAGGAAATTCACTTAATACTACGAGAATTGCATTTTGGCTTTCTAATTCTGGATTTCACAAGAAATAAGAGAATAAAATAAACAATAACACGTTATCGAAGTAAGTTGCATTTATAATTGTCATACAGAGAGTCAAAGCTCCTTAAATAAATGGGTGGGTTAACATAAAAACATTCTTGAACAAAAAATGAGAAAATCCAAATTTGTAAATGTTACATCACATATATTTCATAGGCATATTTGAGTCAATTATCAGGGCCGTCCGCAGGATTATATTTTTGGGGGGCTTCGTTTTTGGATTTTTTAAGAAATTAATTTTTTTGAAAAAAAATTCAAAAATTTAAATTTCAGATACCTATTCAATTTTTTGAAAAAAATTTCAAAAATCCATAGTAAGTTAAAAATCCAAAGCTATTCTCAAAAAATTTAAAAATCCACAATTGTTCACAAAAAAATGATATAAAAAAAAATTGATAAATTTATAATATCAAATTTTAAAAATCTATAGCTATTTACAAAAAATTACATTTCAAACATTAAATTTTTACGAAAAAATTTCAAAAATTCATAACTATTCTCAAAAAAATTTCAAAAATCCGCAACTATTAAAAAATACACAAATATAAAATTTTTTAAAGCAAATATTTAAAAATTAAATTTTTTTCAAAAATCCATAGCTATTTACAATAAATATTTGAAAATTATTTCTGTATTTGAAAATAAATATTGGAAATATTCTTTTTTTTAATTAATTTTTTGTGAACAATTGGGGATTTTAAATTTTTTGAGAATAGCTTTGGATTTTTGAATAACTATGGATTTTTGAAAAAAAATTCAAAAATTGAATAGGTATTTGAATAATTGTGGATTTTAGAATTTTTTGAGACTAACTATGGATTTTGAAATTATTTTTTAATAGCTATGGATTTTTGATTTTTTTTTTTTTCAAAAAATTGAAAATGAATCTGAAATTAAATTTTTGTAATTTAATTTCAAAAAAATTAACTATTTGTGAGAAATTGTGGATTTTTGAATTTTTTAATGATAGCTATAGATTTTTGAATTTTTTTTTGCGAATAAAATTTAATATTTTTAACATTTTTTTCAAAATTTTCCAAAAAAAATCCAATAATTAAGACTAATACCTCCCACCCGCCAAAAAAAAAAAAAAAATAATACATTGTATATAATCCTCTTAAAAGTCACACACACAAACTCATTTTTATAAATTGTTCAATATACTTGAAAATTTAAGAGTTCATTATATCTACAGTAGATATGTATAAGCGTAGGTAATTATAGATACAAAAACTATATACAAAGTATAGCTAAACATGTGATGTAACATTCTTCATTTTACGTGTTAATTAAAGTCTTTCTTTGAATATATGTCCTATTTATTATCAGACTTTTATGTATTCAGTCATTATTAAATTAGAGACGCTGACAAAACTTTACGTCTCTAATCAAGTAATTTGATATTAAACGTAAAATTGATTTCAAAATAACATAAAAACAAGCTAAAATAATTTATCTCGAAATTATGGGCGTCTCCAGTATTATATATTTTTTGGAAGGGACTTTTGTTTGGAATATTTTTGATAAAAAAAATCCAAAAATCAAATTTTTTTAGAAAAAAATTTGGGAAAATAAATTTTTCTGAAAAATTTTTTTAACTATTTAACTTTTGGAACAAAATTTCAAAAATCCATAGCTATTTTCACACAATTAAATTTTTTGGAAAAAAATTAAAAAAATTAAATTTCAAATATTAAATTTTTCGGAGATTAATTTCATAAGCTAGTCACAGAAAATAAAAATTTTTGATTAATAAAATTAAATCAAATTTCTATTGTTTTTTTTGTGTTTTTTTGAAAAATAATTTAAAATATTAAATTTTCCAGAAAAAAGTAGAAATTCCTTAAATTTGTGGAATGAAGTGGGCTACTACACCTTCAGCCAAATCCCTGTATACCCCTGATGGGTGTGCACACCGTTGGATCTAGGAGGCTGAAACTTTATATCGGTGCCTTTTTGAACCAGGTCAGGCTAAAACGAGGGTACATATTTTTTTTTTTTTTTTTTTTTTTTGGGGGGGAGGCTTATTTTATACACATAACCTGTTTTTGGAGCTCAAGGAGACTAGATAAAGAGTTGAGATATAAATCAAAAAGTGACTACCGTCTCAAAAACAACTATAAAAATTAGATAAATAAAATCGGTAAAAATTGCACTTTCGTTTTTTGCTGGTACAAAAAAATGGATTGCCAAATGAATATTGGATTTGTAGATAAAATAAAGTGTGTATAAATTTGTCTGAAGATTTGTTTGTGTATAATAATTGATATTTCAGTGAAATATCTGTCATTTTCTGATTTTTTTTCAATTTTATTCATTTTTTTTTATCAAACGTCCATTTTAAATTTTTAAGACGAAATGCCACAAAACGATACATTTTATATATAAACATTCTTAGACAAAATAATATTTTGAAGTTCAGGAACCTATTATTGCATAATTTTTACATTTGCAAAAATGAACCAGGTATCAAGGATAATTTGTTCGACGACTTTTTTCTCTATAACTTTTTATGCTTTTGCAAGTAAGAATTTTTTTTGGTAGGTTTTAGTTCCTCTTTGCAGTGACAATACATTCTATTAAGTACTTTTTTGCAAAATTAGTAGAAAACAGTTTTACCAATTTTCTTTGAGTTTTTTGCTTTGGTAATATCTTGACAAAAAAAAAAAAAAGATGAACTTCCCATCTATGCAATTTTTTTCATGAATATCTGGAGTCATTCTTTTTATTTTTTAATATTATTTTATTAATTCTTTTAATACATAAATGTTGTAAAATCTGGGCTATGGTAGTCTTTTGGGGGTTAAATAAAATTTGATAAGGGTATCCCTCCCCCTACCAGCGCTCATGTATCTTGCTATATCTGTACAATTTGTTCTTCGGTTAAACAAAATGATTCTTGAAACCATCATTACTTTTAATTTGCGAAATCATTGTGACTGTAGGAGGGAAACCTGTATGTAGATTATAACTACAGAGAGGAATAATGCGCAGATAATATGCACATTGCAAAAATATTATGCGTAATAAATGCATATTTCTGCAAATACAAGCTAACAAGGTTAATGCCTGGAAAAGATAAAACGCGTGTGTTTGAATACAATACTGTGAATTCGTAGTTTTTATAATTATATAATTTCAAATATTACACGTATGATACGCGTGTTTGGATTGCCAAGTATTCCAGAAATTCTACATATATCCCTGTTTTTACGAACTCTTGGTAAATACTCAATACAAAAAAAAATCAACAAAAACAAGACAAAAGAAATGGTTTTTTATTTACGTCATCTATCATTTACATTATGATACTCTAAAACGTAAACAATATGTCAAAAAAACTTATCAGCAAAACAATGTAAAGAGGCGAATGTAACCTGTTTTTAAATGAAGAAAGGCACACATATAAGCGAAGTCATAAAATAACGAAATGTTAAATAGAGGCTTGTAAAAAGAAATATCTTAGTACCCGGTAGAAAATGCATCTCTCTTGACAGTTGTTGTAAGACCTTAAGTGGAGACACACGCCTCAAGGATGATATAATAAGAAACACCAACGAAATATTATTTACGTCATCATTAGCGATTAATTTCGAAGAGGATTCAGAAGAAACGTCTTTTTTTGTCATAAAATGACGCTAAAAAATACACATAATATTTTATCATTCTACAAGAATGTTCGTTCCATTGGTTTAGCTTTACATCGTAGAGTACATAGGGACTTGACCTTTTCATCTTCAGTTCCATCACATCTCATGGAAAGCCCTTTTGCTAAATGCAATGCCCAGGAATCTCAACTCTTTCTTCAAAGACCGGTGAGGAAAAATTCATTCATAAAAACCTTTGAAAACCATCGGGACAAGGTAGTACTTGTTGATCCGAATGGAGAATTTCTATATGAGGATATTCTGAGACGTAGTTTGGATTTGGCTGCCATCATTGGAGATCTTTTCAAATATGAAAATAAAATTACAGATCACAAAATTTGTTTCCTATGCCCAAGCGGAGTCAGTTTTCTTCTTGCAACATTGGCTTGTTGGTTGTCTGGAAACACTGCTGTGCCTTTGAATATTTATCAGAATAAAGAAGTCCTGGAATATATCCTTGCTCAGAATGAAAGTCCATTTGTCATTGTTACAAAGGAATGTTATGACAAGGTAGATTTATTATTTACAAATTAAAGAGCTTTAAACGAATTAATGATAATTATTCATTTATCCTTTTAGATTTATCCGATCGCAAAAGTCAATAAGCGACAAATTATTGTCTTAGATTCCTCATGGACTGGTAATGCTGTAAAGAGCTTTGATACAGATATTCCATTACCATGCTTGTTCAATGAACACTTTTATCATGGAGATCGAAATGGAATGATATTATACACAACTGGAACAACGACTGGGATTCCAAAACCAGTCACACTTAATCATTTTGTCATAGATGCAAGACTTAAAAAGATAGTAGATGCCTGGGATTTAAAACGAGAAGATTGTTCTTTACATGCTATTCCACTTCAGAGTCACTTTGGAATAATTGAAACGTTATTGGCTCCAATAAGTGTTGGAGGTAAAGTGGTTCTATTAAAATCTTCCAATCCTACAAAAGTAAGTTTAAACACCCTACATTTTATTACGTTTGGTCTGTACATATTTGTAATATTATATTTCTTAAAGGTTTGGTCGCATTTACTCGGGATTGGACTCGATTCAAACAAATCCATTCATCACAAAACAAACGTTTTCCCATCGCTTCCCCATATTTATAATCAACTAATTGAAAGTCACAAAGATTTATTTCATGTAAGTAATCTCTATTTTCATTACATATATATAATAAATTACTGTACGCACTTATCTATATATATTATTATAACCTAGAACCGTAAAATAAGGGATTATGTCAAGGCTTCATGTACGAAGAAAGTTCGTCTTATGACATGTGGAGGTGGGTCGATTCCAATTTCTCTCAGGATTAAATGGAAGCGAATTACAGGCCATACGATTGTTGATACTTACACTACAACAGAGGTTGGCACTGTTCTCTGCAGTAATATCAGTAAACCCGAACTTGCAACTAAATGCGTAAATTGTTGTACAGATGAGTTTTTCAAACCCTTGCCTAGAATAGAGGCTCGTGTTGTACGATTTCTAGACAATTCAAAGGATAAATATGATGTTCTGACTGAGGATTCTGAAGAAGATAAAGGTATTGTTGGAGAACTTCTCATTGAAAACAAAGATGAACATATTCCATATGTAGATGGTAATGGTTGGTTCTCGACAGGAGATATTGTGAGGCTAAAAGGAGGTCGGTTACAGGTCATTGGGAAAATTATAAAAAACCCTGTTCGAAATTTTAGAAAGATAGAGAGACAATTCTCAAAATACGATGGAATCATTGACTGTTATGTTTTTGGAATTGATGCAGATCCTTCCGAGTTAAAAATGAGCTTAGCTACCGTGCTTGCGATTGATCCTAATCTTACTAAGAGTTCCCTTGAACAAATTTTAACAGACTATAAAGAAAAATGAGCTGTGAGGACATTCCATCTGTTTTTAAAACAGTTAACGAAATCCCAGTCGACTCTACTGGAAGGGTCGATAAACTCCAAATTGCCAAGCTTGTTTTTGAAGGGAAAGACGTCCCCATGCTATACTTTGAAGATTATGTCCTTTAAACTCTGATATGCTTCTAGATATACATATTCTTCGCTCAGAAATATAGGTGTCTACATAATTAGAGGTGTATTAAATATGTCCAAGAATGCGGAAGCGACTTTTGTAGTTGCAATTTGAACATGATATTTTATTTTCTAAAGCTGTTATGGTTATTATTCAATTCTTGAGAAGGGAATATCTAAGTATAAAGTAATAACTAATGTGTGTAGACATGAAAGGCAGAGACTAACAATGATGGTTTGATAGGGAGTTAAAAGTAAAAGTCTTTGTTGAACTCGATTTAGAATTGAGAATCGATATCGAAGTAATTCCAGCCTACATACTTGTCCTTGCTCTAAATGGATTGGGCTGTGTGTTTATTTTCTCTCATGGATGCTTGCAGATGATTTATTTAAACGTTATGACAACTAAGCTTCTCTCTTTTCATACATTCTTCAAATGGTTCAATTTTGATTTATTTTATCTTTAATTACTAGGAGGACATTTTTTATACAGCAATAATAGATATCCTAACGTAATACTGAACGTATATTTAATTATTAAATCATTGATTTTTATGCTCATATAAA
Source organism: Lepeophtheirus salmonis (assembly GCF_016086655.4). Classification (NCBI taxonomy): domain Eukaryota; kingdom Metazoa; phylum Arthropoda; class Copepoda; order Siphonostomatoida; family Caligidae; genus Lepeophtheirus; species Lepeophtheirus salmonis. Next base: position 3,386,329 of record NC_052135.2, on the reverse strand, counting down.
TTAAAATTCAATCAGATAAATTAATATTAGATAACCTTTTGCAGAGGTGTCCACAAGGGGTGGGCCGGAGGGGCTGTAACCCCCCTCCCCCAAAAGGAATTTTTTGCTTTTCCCTTGAAAATGTAATATTTGATTTTTTTTTTAAATGTAATATTTGAAATTTAATTTAATTTTTCAAAAAAAAAATTCCAAAAAATTTAATTTTCTTATCGAAATATATTTGATTTTTAAAAAAAGAAGGCTTTAATTAAATATAATCTATATACTAAAAATAAACTATTAAACATTTGTATAAAACTAATGTGAATGGCTACGGATTTTTGAAATTTTTCTACAAAAAATTTAATTTATTGTGAACAGCTGTGGATTTTTAATTTTTTTTTTCTTAAAGTATTAATTTTTTTGAGAGTTGCTATGGATTTTTTTTTTTTTTTTAAATCAAAAAACCAAGCCCCCCCCCCCCCCCCCAAAAAAAAAATATACATATAATCCTACGGATCTATTACATCTATTTACATATAGATTATCATTTATACATATATATTTGTACCTTATATCCATCAAATATTTGCTATTTCATTTTCCCTCGGATTATTTCAAATTAAATTATATTTACCATCTTGTAAACTTTTGCACTCCATATAAATGTTATTAATATTAATAAATCACATACATACCTTAATAAATAATAGTCATAGAACTTCATAATTACTAATTGGATAGGAGCAAGGTTAATAGAAATACAAGGTTATACCGTCCATAACGCGTGAACGAGTAATGTTCAGTGTTGCCAGGTGGGTTTAAGCAAAATCAGCTAGATTCATCAAAAACAGCTAAAAAATCGGGAGAATATTTTTTTATAAATCTATTAATAGATTTTATAAATTATAATATAAAGATTTTATTCCTTAACTTGGTTTTTATTTAATTCATTTGGCTGAGTATCCTTTCAACTTCAGCATTTGAATTAGACAAACTCAATATTGTTAAGGCAACATAATAAGCCTTAACAAAAGAATTTAGATTACACGACAAAAATTTTACAGTGTCTTTTGTTTCGAGACATTTGACAAAGCACTATATTAGACTATTGAATTTCTATGTTTTTTATGTCCTCTGAAGGTATATCCAATGATTTTAATAAGGGTACTATGGACTTTTTAATCAGAGACAAAGTGTTACCAACACTAAACATTGACAATGTTTTTCATAATTTCACATTGTCGGAAAGCATATTTCTAAGTTCTTTCATAAGCTTGATCCAAAATTGAGAACATCGATTCCCAAAGTTCTTATCTATATCCTCCGACAAGTGATGGGTCATAATCGAGAGGAAATTTTTAGCTTCATATCTTAAGTACAGTTTAGAAACCAGCTATTCTTCCAGATTACAGGTGAAAGGATCAACCCAATGCTGATTAGTAGGAAGTATAACTCTATTTACCAAATTTTTAACTGAAAGAGTCAAGCCTTCAAGCAATTTGGTCGGATCATTGAATACAAAAATCTTGTTTACTCTTTGGACATCATTCGTACAGATTTCAAAAATAACAAATAACCATCATTATATTCATCATAGTATAAAGAGTGGAACATTTCTGATATATAATACCTCTCGGTTGATTTGATATAACTAAAATTCTTTTTTTGTTCCATACATTGGTCACAAACTCTTTGTATAGCAATAGGTATCTATAAGCATCTTGTCTGGCCTGTGCACAATTTTCAAAGATTCATGTCGATCATTTATTAGTTTAAATAAATTAACATTTAAACCTTCTTACTTGAGGAAGATCTAAGAAACCAGTTTAAGGTTTCGCTAACCAGAAATTCTAGATTCCTGGGCATTGTATCAGAACGTACGTGCTAAATAGTCAACTGTGCTAAATGACATACACAGAGAATATGCATTAGTGGAGAAACCTCTTCTTTTGGCTATTTGTAGACCGAAAATCATTCAAAAACCGGCTAAATTATTGCAAAAACCGGCTAAATTATTGCAAAAATCAGCTAGATGTAGCTCTAAATCAGTTAGACTGGAAAAATGTTTGAATTCCACCACACTTTTAATATTGACACCATAGTAGATGAGTGGGTGTGTGCTTTGTCAAAATCTGTTTTTCCTGCCCAGCAATCGGTACGATATACTAAATTGAAAGTTTTAGCAATAGTCACGTCAGAGACTATGATTGGTTGCGTGTTTTGTGAAAAACTGCCTGTCTTGCACAGCAGTCGGTATAATACATCAGATTGAAAATTCTAGCCCGATTACATGATGATCTAACCTTGTATTTCTATTAACCTTGAATGGGAGTAGCAATCAAAAATTATACAAGAGAAAAAATAGGAATACGGAAAAGTATGACAGTGTGAGAGTCTTTTTATAGTTTTTAGCTGAAAATACGTTTCTTATTTTCAAAATCTGATATCATTATTATTTTATTCTTCAAGTGAAAGCAAATAGTCAAAAATCACTAGTACGTGAGAGACGAAAAGTAACACTGAGGATTTGTCATGGAGTTTTAAGTGAAAGACCTTGTTGTACTTTGATTAGAATTGAGGATCGACATTGAAGTATTTTTCGCCCATATCATAGCTACATACAGAGTAGGAATTTTCGTTTATTTCCTTATTCTCATAGCTCCAAATGAAACTTCATGACAGCTAAGGTGATCTCCTTCAAAATATTCTTTAAATTGCCAAAGGTGGTTACGTTAATTTTCTGAATTTTTTTGCCATACCGGCTGATTAAGAATCAATAATGATTGATTCTTAAATTGAATTATAGTCGGAATAATTTTCCAAATCCATCATTAATATTTGTAAAGAAAAAATATAATTATTTTTTAATATAAAAATTGCAATAAAATATTAATATACTTACAAAATTGATCTGTTTTAAAATATGTTTTATTAACTTATTGACATCTCTAAATTGATCTAACTATGTTAATAAATTATTACATTATAATTTAAATATTTAAAAAAATACAAATATTTGAAGAGCCTTGTATGTTTTTAATATACCTCACTATTAAAATTTGAATGTTTTGGTCAACTATTTCTTCTTGCATGACGGTCTCAAGTACTTCTTCACATCATCAGTACTCATTACCAATGAGTTCTTATACTATTAACTATATTATAGTATAAAAACTCAATGTCAATACTCAATCTATTTATCTTTATGGCTGGAATAAATGTTATGTGGGTCCTTATGTAGGATCCAAGACCGCGGTCCAGTCCAGTTCCGCTTGTCGGTCCTTAAAGAAGATAAAATCGATCCCTCGTGACATCCATGAGGGTATTTTTCCTCATTTTAATTATTCTGTTTATAATATATTTTGCACGATATGTGCAATAATCTTAATACATATTTCATGTATCTTATTTGCCTTAATAAACCATCGATATTTTTATGAAAAATTCCAAGGATCGGTCTCAAGGACCGACAGTCCTAAGGATCGGTCTCAAATACTGACGGTCTAAGGACAGATATTACCAACCTAAGACTGGACTGGAAAGAATAAATAAGAACCGACGCAACAGTAGCTGGAACACATTAATTAATATAGAACACACTCTTTTTTGTACTTGACGGGACTGCAAAAGAAATTTATAGTATTAATATTTAGTAAATAGTGTAAATTGAAATTTGAACTGTTCATATCTTACACATTTTCGATAATATTTTTTTTAAATAATGAAAGCTTAACGATTAAAATATCCTCATTTCAATGACATAAAATATGTATTATATATTTTTATTTTAACCCAATTTATTGATGAAATACATATATTTATTTCATGGAAATATGATTCTCTAAGCTAATTTCTAGTAAAAATCAACAACGATATAAATAAAAGTGGAAGAATTTAGATTCTCATCTATGCATTCTGCAAGCAGTTTTATGATATACATGTAGAGTGGATGATTTTTAGGAATATACAATATGTACGAATATTATGTTATATTTTTTGAAACGGCAAAATTTTATTGATAATTAATTATTTTAAGGTTTTTATCATTTAAAATGATCATCGTCACTCTCATTCTTAGGCTCAAAAATGGTTCTATTTATTTCTAATCAAATATTTGAAAAAAACTGTTTAAAGAAATCATCATTACTTTTCTGATGCACCTCATCTTCTTTATCCATAGTGGGAAAATAATGTCGATATCATTATCCCTAATCTTTGATAATGATATAATATTCAAACAAGTGATTGAATAAATTAAAAGCCTTTTATCACACGTAATCGTCACACTTTTCATGAGTATTTGTTTGTTTAGTCTATTTGACCAGTAGATTGGCGCATCGAATGTCAAAACATCATCTTAATTAACATAACAACGCATATTTATTAATACTAAATCATTTATATTGCAGTTTAAATTATGACTTTTGCAATTCAATCTAGCATGATAAAATTTTACAACTTAATAGATAAAAGACTATACTTTACTTCAGATATATTCAAATATTCAACCATATCAACCAGAGAAACTCGGAAGTCGAAAAATTTCAAACATATCGGGGACAAAAATTTGAAAACACAATATTAATGACGAAATACTGTAGTTATAACTCACGAACTTTATTAATTTGCTGGAGAGCTATGTAGATGGGATCTTTAAGAATACATTAAATATATTATACTTTAACTCTATCGAAACTTTATGAAAACTGAATAAACTAATAGTATTCAAATCAATGATACGCAATGTGAATGTATTAAATAATACAAAAATCACTGAATAACTAATTTGAAAAAGAATCATATGACATACTTAATCGAATCTTGAAATTTTTTGTAGTGGTACCCAGGGTTAATAGAAATACATTTCTATTTCTATTAACCTTGGTAGCACCCTCTACACACGTTGTTAACATATCTACATTTGCATGTGAAATTCATACAGCTTCGTTATCTTTTCAGCTTAACTGGTATTATTATTATTAGTCAGTTGATATAAGAGAATAAAATTTATTCTGCAAATATACATATATAGATTAAGATAGCTATATCAATGTGTTGTGTATTTACGTCATGATTTTATAAAAGTTTTAATTCCTTTTCCGTCTCACTTACACGCTGTACCTTGACTTTTTCAATAAACACTGTTCTCCTACATCTACTTCATTTCCTTCGGCAACGAGTGTGATCCTAACCTCTTATATTATATCCTCTCAGGTATATACTATTATTGCCTTATAAACACCCCACAATGTTAACAAGATTTATCATACAGGATACATTATTTGGTTTTGGATGTGCTCTTCCAACATACAAACTCGTTGGGAAATTCAATCATGTCGCAAGGATAGGGAAGATGGCTGCCTAAGAATATTTAGAGATATGAAAAAGGCCTTTTGTGGCGGAAAAGTTAGTGCACTTCTTATTCAGTAAGTTGTTACAGAAGAAAGTGAGAAAATTGTGATATAATGGAATTATCATTAATAGAATAAAGAATGTGTGAAGAAAGCCGCATTTCAGGAATTTTTGAAAGAGTTTCAAAAATTCATATCTATTTACAGAAAATAAAATTTTTGAAGAAAGAATTTAAATAGTTAAATTAATTTTAAATTTCTTAATTTTGGAGGGAGGGGGAGGGAGGCTACAGCTATACTAATCATTTCATCATCATGAGCGAGCAACAAGCAAAAATGTAGCGCATAAGACTTCTCCAGGATGTTCAAGAAGTGGAGTACATAATTTTTAGAGGGATACAAAGTTCTTGTTAAGTTTGGAGAAGAATATAAAGGAGGATCCCACTAAGTCGATGAATCGCATCGCCAACGATTTCTTTGTGGCTCCTAGGAGATTCAGGAGGGCTATAAACCACAACTTGGGATTAGTTTCTTTCACAAGGACACCGCCACCTTATGACAGAGGTCATGAAAGCTAGGAGGCTCGAGAGGTACAAAAAATCCATGCGAAATGGTCAATTGTGAAAATTTTATGGAACAAGAAGATTTTCACAGTTGATCATTTCCGCAAACGCTACAACGACTACTGGCTTGCCGCAACAAAAGAAAAGGTCCAAGGGGCTTACAACACGAAATATCCAGCGCAAACAATGGTCCTCGGCTTTGTGACCTCTGATAGAAAGAATATGCCTCCGTTCTTTTTCAAGGCTGGACAGAAACTCTGCCAGGAGGCCTACTATAAGGTGCTTATGTACAATATCCGGCCATGGCTGAAGACCAACTCCCCGGAGGTTAACTATGTGTGGACCAAGGAGATATGGTCCCTTCCTCACCAGATTTGAACCGACTGAACTTTTTGATATGGTACACTTTGGAGAAGGAAACCAACCTTACCTTACACCCAAATGTGAACTCACTGAGTCCTCCATAGTGGCTGCATGGGACAACTTGTCAGAGGAGTTTGTCATCAACTCCTCATGGGCTTCAGGTCGACATGTAAAGGCTGTGATTGATGATGAAGGTGGCCATATTGAGTAAAAAAAGTTTTTCAAAAACCTTGTCTACATGTTTTGTTAACATGATTTTTTGTTTATTATTTAAAATATAAAATTATGGATGTATTTCTGAGTCCATCTCTCGAGTCCACGTTTATGAAGGTGCCAATATTGAGTGGTTTTATTTGTTTTGCCTGTTATCCTACATAGTATTAAACTCATTTATGTGTTTGTGTGTCATGTACATTGTGCATCCCACTTAGAGAAACAATGATAAAAATGCATTTATTTCAAAAACGAAGACAGATACAGACTTTAGACTAAAACAAAAATTATTCAGAATTTTGCGTTACGTATGTAAGGATGTTTAATTCTGATCAGACCAAATTCCTGGGCTATGGAGCCCAAGTATGATTTTTCGCTAATAAGTTGATTTTTTCCATAAAACTTGTTTTATGGAAAAAATCAACTTGTTCTTGACCAATTCTCCGTGTCTCAATTTTTTTTAAGCTATGGGTTTTCGATTTGAAGACACGCCAAAAAATACCAAAATATCAAAATGAATTATTGTACATACAGAAAAAGGGAGAATGTATATTAAATATAAATTAAAAAAATAAAATTAGAGAGAAGATGAGCGAGTTAATCTTAGTATGTTCCTCTTCATTTTGGTTGAAGAGGAACATGTCAAGTTAGCAATTGTAATGTCAATAAATAAATCACAGGATCAAACATTTGATAAAATTGCTATATATTTACCAAAATTAGTATTTTCAAATGGTCAATTAAATATATGATGTATTTACAAGAGTGCTAAAAGAGATTGCAGGTTTGATTATATTTACATAAAATGGACTGAAACAAGAGAAAATATTGTACACATGGAGGTTTTACAATAGTTATTTACCTACTATATAACTATAGTGTATAGTAAATTGTTCTAGCTTATAATTTTAAGATACATAAGCTAAATATTAATAACATCTTTTTCATTGGCTATCTTTAAGATAGCGTGTTCGTGCTATTATTTGTTGGTAACTATTATTCCCTTTTGCAAAGTACTTCATTGGTAGAAACGACCAATACAGATGATTTTGTTGGCAGCCTTTTGAAGGGCATATTCTTGGATGAAGTATTTTGCTTCCTTAGTTCATAATTAGGGATGAAAATCCAGTTTATTTTTTAACGGGCCCGTTTTTTTAGGGAATTGGTATTCTGAAAATTGAATCTCCTTTTTCTTAGGCCATAGCAATTGTCATTATTATTTAATTCCTGTGTAGTGAACATCTAATAGATGTTAATTCTAAATAGATTCAATTATATTCAAAATTTGATTAGATATTCGTGTATGTTCATAAAAGACGAAGCGTAACCCTGAGGATTTGTTGCAGAGTTATAATTTTAAGTCCTTTTGGACTCAGAGTAGAATTGGGGATCGACATTGGAGTAATTCTAGAAAATGTCATTGTTTATATCCTTTGCTCCTTCCTCCCTAATCACAGTTGATTGTAGCGGACCTAATGAAACGTCATGTACAATATTCTTTCTCTCCTCCAAAAATATTATTCAAATTGTCAGGGTTACCACCTTGATTTTTTTTTTAACATGGGAATTCTACACTGGATTTTCATCATTATTTGTTATCATCAAAATGAATCCTAAACGGTTTTATAGTAACTCTTCAAGGACTTGAATTATTTTGCAAATCAAAAAAATGTTGGAAGAAGATGAGTGTCATTAATTTTGTATAAAGTGATGCTCATGGAACAATCGTACAAGAACCATTAATTAATTTTTATGGTAACATCATTTTTGTAAAATATTTTCTAACTTTAAAACGATAATAAATATCTTTTTTTATTATATATTATTCAGACGAATATATCATTAAATGATTGACCACTTGAAGAAAATACTCTCTCAACGGTAGCTGAGGACCACATTGTATTAATAAGAAGAGAACATTCGTGCTTGATTTGATCTAACGGCAATTCTGCCAAATATTCAGATTACTTTTAATATGAACTATTAAATTGATAGAATTCACATTACCAAAACATATATCCGCCAATATAGAGTGTAAATGGACAGTGGTTCCCAAACGGTGTGTCTTGAGGCAAGATCATTTGTGCCGTACAATTTTTACTAACATAAATTATTTGCAGTAGCTTATTATAATCCAAAATATTTAGTTTAATTACAATAAGTGTGTAAATATATTTTTATTTGTGTTTTGGTGTGCGTTTGATAAAAAAAAGTTTGAGAACAACTGTCTGAGGGGACATGTATTTTCGAGATTTCGTGCACTATCCTCCAGTTAAGCCACATAATTTGCTTGAGCTTGAACACAGGGTTCTCGAATTTTTGAACTTATGCTTCTGTGATGTTTTGAGATCTTATGTTAATTTATAACATAAAAATATAAAAAAAACGTTTTCAGTTAGGAATTTTTTTTTATAAATAATAAAGATTATCTTCTAACGGTATCTCCACTCACGTAGGAGCTGGAAGTGTCTCTGAGGAAACCTATATCTGAGTCTTCTTAGAGTGGGAAGGTATATGAGATGTAAACTTGCCAACCGAAAATAGAAGAGAGTCCCAGATACAGCATTTAAAAAAAAGATTCTAGCTTATCTTTACACATAACTTAAAATCAAGGTTGTGTCCGTTTTAGGTTCGGTCATAAGAAAATACAAACGATATTTCTTTTTTAAAGGTTATGTCTTTTTTAAAAAATAGGTCATTCGATCAAAATTATGATGGGGAAAAAAAAAAAAAAAAAAAAAAAAATCCTGTGGACGCCCCTGAATCTACCCCAACCCCTTCCATTTTTTATTTACACTGTTTGCTGCCTAAAACCACTTTTCCAGATTTATAAGAAGCCTTCAGCTATTTTTAACTCAGATACAACTTTCTCACACCCACGATTTAAAAAAATCATTGGGAAATGCTGCAATTGTATAAAAAAACTCAAAAAATTGACTTATTGATTAATGCTAATTTTAATATTTATTGTATTTTCTTTATACATTTATATCGAAACAAAAGAAGAAGAACAGAGACCGATGAACAATATATTGCAGTCTTTGTTCGACTTTGTCGGTTCCAGTTCTAGCAGTTCTTGAACTGCTAGACCAATAAGATCACATCCTTGCTTAACACGGGTATTCTTGCAATCTAAAAATATTATTCTTTTATTCTCCATTTTTTCCCCGTTCAGCGTTCTGTCATTATTTCCGGTCTGTTCAGTGTTCCAATAAAAAGCTAGTACCATATTGTACACTCTGAACTAGCAAATTACGACTTCCACCTTGATGGTGTCAGGGAGACCTCATTTGAGAATTAGGTTTCAAGTTTTTTTAATGCATTAATTCAATTAATACTAGCGTTCAAATGAGCTTCAACTGACTAAAATCGGTTTGTTCATTGTTGCGATGGAGGGCAAAAAGCAAAGTATAGCCAATTTGATTTGCACCCAGTCAAGTCAAGAAAAAATGGACTGTCGACTAATCGAGGAACTCCAGGAACGACCGCTACCTCACCTATGCAATCTATGAGGTTCCACCGGTCAACCAGACTAAGTTCCCAGACTTTGCGATAACGCTGGGAATAATTGGGATCAGATTGGAAGAAGATGATGCCATATTGTTTCCCGAAAGACCTGTAAATCTGTGACATGGACGACCAGGACGTTTCAAGAACATGGTCTTCTAAAAAAATTAAATTTTTTGAAAAAAGTTTCAAAACTTTAAATTTCCAGTAATTCAAAAATACTCAACTGTTCCTAAAAAATTATATTTCTTAAAAAAATAATTTAAATATAAAATCTTTTGATAAAAAATTTCAAAAACAAAATCTTTTGATAAAAAATTTCAAATATAAATTATTTTCAAAAAAACTTTCTATATGAAATTTTTGGGAGAAAAAATTTCAAAAATCCATACTCATCTACAGAAATTAATTTTTTCGGAAAAAAAATTCAAGTTTAATTTTTTTGAAAAATTAAATTAAATTTCAAATATTAAATTTTTTGAAAACAAACATCAAATATTTGATTTTATAGTAAAAACAAAAACTCATTGATTGGGGGCATGGGGGAGGGGGCTACAGCACCTCCATCCCACCACATGCAGATGCCCTGCAAATTTCATACAAATCTATATACAGGAGTGCGCCTCTAAAACTGAACACTCTGAAATTTTAAAAATAGTTAAATAATTATGTAATTTTTAAAGTGGTCCACGAATTAATTTATTTAACATGAGAGATGAGAGTCGTAGACACAGGTCTATTCAATATGGCCGCCCATGTTCTCCACTACCAACTCCAGCCTGGATTGGAACTTGCCGCATGACTTGGCGATGAAGCTCTGGTCGAGGTTGGCTCAAGCATTCTTGAGGGCAGACTTCAGCTGATCCTTGGGCTTGTATTGGACTCCCGACAGCATCCCCTTTAAACGGCCAAACACTGCAAAGTCAAGCAGCGAACAATCAGGCGAGTGAGGCATCCTTTAATTCCGATCGAAGAAGGCTGTAGTCTCGATCTGACGGAACTATTGGGTAAAGTTGCTAGTGTGGCAGGTAGCACGGTCCTGCTGCCACCACCACCTGCCCCCAAGGGAACACTTTGTCATTCAAGTATTGGCAGTACGTCTCGGAGTTAAGCCTATCGTGGTCCTCCAAGAAGATGAGATCACATTTCTGGGCGTCGGACGCAATAATAGCCAGGACTAGGAGGTTGGCGAAGTGCCCATCCTTACCCACATGCACAACATCATCATCCCTGCCACCGAGAGACCATACCAGATAAAATCCGGTGTCGTTGGCCACCATCTAGCCTAGCTGAAGGGCGTCTCATCACTGAACAAAACGAGGACATCGACTGGCTTTTTCTTAAGCATGTTGAGAAGAATCTTCGACCTTGTGAGGCGTTTTTCCTTGTCTACAGGCTTGAGTGCTTGACAATGGGAGTTTTCTTCGATACCTTAAGGCCAAGATCTTTATTAACTAGCCGGTCCATGGTCCTTCTGCTGACGTTGAACTCCCTGGAGAGTCCGCTGACGGTGACCTTACCTCTCTTGTCCTCGACAAATGTTTTCATTTTTCAGACCATTTCGTCCGACCTTCGAGGCCTTGACTTAGATTTTGTGGTCGCCTCAGGAGTCCCTTTGGCTTCCACACTGTAAACTGTGGTGCGGCTGCAGTTCAGAACCTTGGCAATTTTAGTGGGAGTTTTTCCCCACGTGGAAAGTTCCAAAATTGCGACTCGACGTCCCTCCATATTATCGGCTGTTGTTTCACTGTTGCTATATAGATTTTACTGGAGTTTTGTTTATAACTAGTCAAGACCCTTGCCTCGAAGTATAAACCGGTTTCAACTCAATAAAATCCCAAATATGTGCATGGCGTAAAATTTAAAGGAGTGTTCAGTTTTGGACGCGCACACCTGTATATTATATTCCTCGTTATACAACCTTATTTCATATTTAGACCAGGGATCGGCAACCTTTTGTAGAGTAGGGTGACAAACAGTAATATAGTGTCATGGCAGAGACCCTAACAGCTATCCGAGCAGAGTCATGGTGGAAATTTTTTAATTTATAATTGATTTTCTGAGTGTTTAGAGAAAACAAAGATTCAATATAATTTTATTTAAACAATACTCTTATTTTTTACTATATGAATTACAATATAGAAATTAAATATAAACACAATTTAAAAGAAAAATCTATATTTTACAAAAAAAAAGTAAGAAAAATAATATTTATGTAATGAGAAAATTTCAAAAATCCATACTCATTAAAGATGATGGGTACCTCAAAATTCACTCGTAGGCCAATATGGCCCGTGGGCTGGGGGTTGCCGACCACTGTTTTAGACAATAAATTATGAATTACTATGGAAAGGATAATATATATTATCTTTAATTTTCCTACTTTTTTTGTTCCTACTCGATCTTCCCTACAAATCTACCCTTTTTTTAGTGATTTTCAGTAGCTTTAACTTTGATTATACTCAAATAGCAGTGTTTATTAATTTCCATCAAGTTTTATTTAATACAGGTCTTATTTTATTCTTAAAGTCATTTGATGAAGGTTTGTTTGAAATTTGTGTAATTTATATAGTAAAATATAAATTATGAGCCCAAAATGACGCTTTCTTCATGCAATTTCAGGGTTATCTTGAGGGGTGGGGGGTTGCTTTTTTTGATTTATTTTAATTTGAAAAATTAAATATTTTGGAGAAAAATTTCAAGAGATATATTTCATAAATTGAAATTTTTTTTAAATACGTATACCATTTTTTCGAAAAAAAGAATCAAAAATTTTAATTTTTGTAAATTAAATTTCGAAAATCCACATCTGTTTACACAAAAATTTTAAAAATAAATTCCAAATATTATATTTTTTGGAAAAAAAATTAAAAATCTACAATTATTTATCAAAAAAATAAATTTCTTGGAAAAAAAATTCAAAAATCTAGAGCTTTTAAAAAAAAAAATTCTTAAAAAAATTTGAACTATTTAACTTTTTTAAAAAATAATTGAAAAATCACAGTTATTCACTAAGATGTAATTTTAAGGAAAAATAATTTCAAATATTTAATTTTTTTTAAAAAAGGTATTCTGAAAATATTTCAAATATTTAATTTTTTTAAAAAAGGTATTCTGAAAATATTTCAAATATTTAATTTTTGAAATAATTTGAAATGTCCATAAATATTGTCAAAAAATTTTAAAAACCCATTGCTGTTCAAAAAAAAAATCCATAGCTATTCCCAGATTATTCAATTTTTTGCATACAAAATCGAAAAATTAAATTAATATAATTTGAAAAAATAGTATTAAATTGTAATTATTATTAATAAAAAAATATGTAACAAATTCCAAATATAATTCGTTTTTCATATTGCAACAGAATAAGTTTTTATAATCTTCAAGGAAAGACATGAATATAAATATATATGTATGTATACAATATACAAATATTATATCATAATAAAACTGAAGAATAATTAGTTTGCTTGCTTCTTGTTTAAAATCATTTCAGACCTTCTCTTCATAAGACGAATTAAACTTGATTTCGAGATACCAAATTTCTATAATTAAAAGATAAAATATTATTAGGATTCAGTGATAGGTTACTTACATCATCGTGTTTGATTGGAAATGTGTTTGAAAACATGTTCGGTCTTTCATCATTTAATGAAAGGATTTCAGTTGGATTTTGAATGATCTGCCCATGTTCTTCCAAAATATCTTCTCCATTACCCTTTAAATAAAAATTGTCTCTAAATTAGTCATTTAGGGGATTAAAGTTTGCATAAAAGTCCTATTAATTTAGAATTATCAAAAGCGTACGCAGGCTTATATTTTAGTTGGGGCTTCGTTTTTGGATATTTTTTTGTAAAAATACCAAAATTAAACATTTTTGTAAAAAAATTATACAAATCCATAGTTATTGACAAAAAATAAGAATTTTTGGGAAAAAAATTCAATTTATCATCATATCATCATGAGCGAGAAACAATCAGTACGGCAACGCATCTCTGATCTCCTAGATGCTGGAGTTAATGTGATGAAGATTACCGATATTGTTAAGTGTTCTAGGAGCCTGGTTTTTAAGTTGGCCAAGATCGAAAATACCTTTCCAGGATGTCAGGAAGTGAAGGGCATAATTTATAGAGGGATAAGTAGTTCTTGTTAAGTTTGGAGAAGAATATAAAGGAGGATCCCACTAAGTCGAGGAATCGCATCGCCAACGACTTCTTTGTGGCTCCTAGGACTATCATGATGGTTATACAGCACAACTTGGGATTCGTTTCTTTCAAGGACCCCTGCCACCTTGTGAAAAAAGGCATGAAAGTTAGAAGGCATGAGAGGTGCAAGAAAATCAAGGCAAATGGGACAATTTTAGAAAATTTTCTCGGGCAAGAATATTTTCCCAGTTGATCAATTCCACAACTGCCAGAACGACTGCTGGCTTGCGGAAACAAAGAAAAGGTCCAAGAGTGTTACCACACCAAATATCCGGCCCAAATAATGGTCCTACGCGTTGTGGCGTCTGATAAAAAGAAGATGCTTCCGTTCTTTTTCAAGACTTAGGTACACCATCTTGCCATGGCTGACGACCAACTACCTGAAAGGTAACTACGTCTGGACTCAGGACAATACCCCCTCTCACATGTCCTCCAAGTACCAAAATTTCTGCACAGATAACATGGCTCGATTCTTGTCCAAAGAGATATGGCCCTCTTCCTCAACAGATTTGAACCCATTGACTTTTACATATGGGATACTTTGTATAGGGAAACCAACAGGACCTCACACCCAAATTTGTACTTAATGAAGTACTCCATAGTGGCTGCATGGAACAACTTGTCAGATGAGTTTGTCATCAACTTCCGCATGGTCTTCAGGCTACGTGTAAAGGCTTGTATTGATAATGAGTTTGATCATACTGAGTGAAAAAAGTTTGGCTAAAACCTTGTCTACATGTTTTGTTATCTTAATTATTTTCCTATTATTGAAAAAATAATATTATGTATCTATTTCTAAATCCATCTCTCAAGTCCACGTTTTGCTGCCTTACCCTGTATTCATAAAGATCAACATACTCAAACATTTATTGTAAATTTGTTCATTTCATGTAGTAAAAATATTGGGTTAAGTAAAAAATTCTGAGCTCGATTGCATTAAAAAAAGCTTAAAGTATCCTTAAACGTTAAGCGTACACTTAAAAAAAAGTTCATTTACAGTTTTGTGAAGCCAGTTATATGTAACACCGTGCCGAATTAGAAATGAAAAAAGATTAATTCGATTCATTCTTCAGTATCACCAAGTTGAAAAGTTGGAGTAGGGGTTAAAAAAAAAATATTGTGCACAATAAAGTATCGAATCCAACAGCAAAGTGATGCTTCCAACGTTTTTAATCATTGAAAATGGTGATAAAATAATGGAAATTGTCGAGTTGGACTGGCATGTGAGTACTTATTTAATTGTTCAGGAACTGAATATTAGTCAACAATACCGTTTTGAATAATTTGCATAAGACTGGCCTTAAGAACAAGCTCCTTGTATGGGAAAAAAATGAATTGACGCAAAATAACCTTTCGGAATGAAGTTATGTTTGCGACTATTTGCTGAAACGTATAAAAAAGGATCCATTTTTGAAATGTATGGTGACTGGCGATGAAAAATGGCTAACATTCGAGAACAACGGCACAAAAATATCGTGGTCAAACGATTGCCAACCTTGGATTAACGGCCAAGAAGGTTATGTTTTGTGTTTGGTGGGATTAGATAGGAATCATCCACCATGAGCTGCTCCTATCGGGTAAAACAGTCAATTTGGACTTATATCGTTAACAACTGACCAGATTGAAACAATGTATATATTGACCAATATACAACACCAGGCCACACATATTTTAAATGACACGCCAGAAGCTCTTAGAGCATGGGCGGAAGGTTCTATGGCAGCCACCGTATAGTCCAGACCTTGCTCCAAGCGATTATTACCTTTTCAAAATTTTCTTGATGGTACAAAACTGGCCTCAAGAGAGGCTTGTGAAAATGAGCTGTTCAAGTTATGTTAACTTTATTGTCAAAATATAGAGAAAAAACGCTCAAAACTTTTTACTTGGCCTATTATAAACCTTGAGCCCCCAAAATGGTTTCTCCTTTAATTATGACTTTTGTAAAAATGCTCCATATGATACATATATCCACTATCGTCTATAAAATAAAGAATGAAATCACCTGCCAAATTGCTCACTTCTTTTTTAAGTAAAAATTTCAGAGATATAATAAAATTATTATTCCTTGATCGAAGATTCTGGATTTTAACTTACGTTATCGATATTTGACTGTAGCCAGTTTTTGTAAAGGTTTTCATCCCATGATCCAAGGATAACAAAGGAATCAATAGAATTAATTATAAGGATGAGAGTAAGTCCCATTAGAAGAATTTTCGTAGATGAACGGTTCATTTTTTTCTTTCTATCTATAAAAAAAAAAATCTTTATCAATTAGGGACAATGTAGTTTTTCAATGCACAAAATTTTGTTGTATCAAATTTATTGATAATTGCTTTCATTTTAATCGACGAAATTTTGCTGTTTTTAAAGCAAAACATTTTTTTTTTTTTAAGAAAAAATAAAAGGATCAAAAATTTATTTTGAAAATTTGATTTTCTGACATATTTGTACTAGTTTTTCATTAGGTATTTTAAATAGAGATTTTATACTTATGACTAATTTAATTATGAATGTTATTTTTCGGAGTATTGATTTAAATTTTTTAATAACACAATTTCAACATTAAAATATAGATAAATACATATTAGTGTTGAGACTCGGTACAAAACTAATTTTTTTTTTTTCATCCTAGTCTTAAATGATTTTTTCTATAACCAATGTGGTCTTGACCACAATTTCAGACCGTCGACCAAATTTAAATCGTTGTAAAATTAAAATTATGCTGTTCAAATGTTAGCATAATATATGCCAAAATGTGAAATAAATGTTGTCAAATACATATTTTTTACAATAAATATACAAACAACTTCATACCAACCAAAAATGTCAAATTTTAAACATTTTATCAAAAGGGGTAACATTTCCAAATTACTCCAAATTTAAGAAAATGGCATTACAAAAAATTAGCTCTAAGTTATATTTAATATAACCCTAGTCAAAATTGGCCCATATTTTGTCTTTTTCTGAGATCCTGCTTATGTCAAGGATATATGTAACCGAATTGTTGGAATTCCGTATTCATCGGGATTTTGAGAAAAGATGATCCTTCAAATTTGTCGGAGCTTAAACCAAAATTAGATATCAATTGTGTTTCACCTCCAAAAAATGAAATTTTCCGAGAAAATCTTTCACCAAACCATCCACAATTCTATGATTGATTACTTTGAATACAAATGAGGGTTGTCAATGGACGATCGGATAAGTCCCTATCTCAACATTCATGATTTATCAATTTTTAACAAGAATTAATTCTTCTTTTTTCCAATGGTTATTTAAAAGAATAATTATTTATTTTAAAAGTTCTAATAACAAGGTTGCGTGGGCCGTGTCTATCCAGATGTTAAGTAATCTATGGTATGAGTTATATTGAAGTATTGAAAAAAAAATATATATTATTTGAAAACCAATATATTTCAATTCCAAGACTTAGCATGAATGTCCTCTTAGAAGAGATGGATAGGTTTTCTTGGAAATGGAACTAAAGCAAGGGAAAATGCGAACGATCCCAGACGTCAATCGTTAAACAAATTGAAAATTGGCGCTTGGTATTCAAAATGAATGAATGAATTTAGAATCTAAAGAGAATATATGCTACATGTTGACTAGTATGGGGGATTGCATAAAAAACCCACTTGATTATAAAAAATGATCAAAATTTGATTTGTTTTTAGATGGTTATATAAGTATAATCAAAAGCAAAAATGATTTATGCTTAAAAAACATTTTACCTGAATCAAACTCCTTACCTTTTTATCAAATGAGAAGAAATGCAAAGTTCTGTTGTGATTTAAAATCCTATTGCTTAATAAATATACTAAATATGATAATGATTTTGTCGTGAACAAAAAGAAATGCGAGGGTATGGTTAAACTGAAATTATATTGGCCATGGGCTTTCTTTTTTTTTTTTTTTTTTTTTTTTTTTTTTTTTTTTTTAATATCCATATTATTATCCACTATCCACTTTATATTCAATGAATTTAATCTGTGTATGTACAAATATAAAATATATAGATTAGGCAATATAAGTCATTATTTATTCCTGGAATCATTTTACAATATTATAATAACCATTATTGGAAACTGGTATATGTAGATTATTGAAGATTGAAGATTGATAGGCATGAGGGAAGGACATTTCAATTGATGTTGTCATAGTGTTGTTGTAAAATGCGTAATCATTTTTTGAATTAAATTGGCTAGCTATAATATGTTGTGGCTCAACATGCAAACAATCTTGAACAAAAGTCGAAATAAGGAGAAAACAAGAAAACACGAGTTTTTTTTTTTTTTTTTTTCCTTCAAAATTTGCTTTATTAATCAATATAATCTTCATCAAGAGCAACACACTCATTCCAGTGGCGCTGTAGTATTTATATGCCACTTTTATAAAGCGTTTTATCTTTTGACTCAAAATGGTCCTCAGTTTCAGGGATAACATCTTCCATGGAGCAAAAATGTCTTACTGGTAAGCATTTTTTAGGTCCAGGAACAGCCAGTAGTCACTGAAAGCAATTCCAAGTTCAATTTATGTAGTTTGTCCATTGTTTGGAATGGCTTGTGACAAGGTGCGTTATCCCAGTGAAACAGCACATCTTCAAATGGGTATGTTTCCCGTGATTTCGTCCTTCAAACAATCTAATAACTCTATATAGAATTCACTTTTGGTAGTATTTCTCTTCTCAAGGTAGTTTAGGAATATTATGTCTTACGTATTCTAAAATACTGAGACTATATCCTTTTTAGCTGATTGTTGTGCTTTCGGCCGCATTGGACGAGGTTTACCAGTTTCTGTCACTCAGAGGATGCCCCTTTTGATTTCGGAATAAAGTGATGGATCCATGTTTTATCCATTATCACATAACGACACAAAATTATGTTTTTTACGTTTGAACATGGCCTAATACTGCTCAGAATCATCTGTGTGTTTTTGTTGTAGGTCAACATTGAGCAAAGAAGGCAGCCATTTTTAACAGAGTATGGACAAATACTTATACTATATAAAAGCATTCTTGTACTAAATTTAAATTTATGGGATCTCTTAATATACCCAATAATTTTAGCAATAGCTTAGAAATATTTTTTTATTAAATAAACTTATATAGCCATTCGAAATAAAATATATCAATTTCTCAATATTTTATTATGACGCTAAATTTTGTCAAATGTATGTCCAATTTGCAGCACACCTAAAGGATATATATGAATAAATTGTAGATTGATAATAATTTTTCGCTCGAAGAATACAAATGCAATCCAAACTCATTTTTGAGAAGAATAATTATAGCTTGTTTTTGTGTCCACAAGCCATATCTAAACATTATATATATTTGATTAAAATAAAAAGAATAGATTTGAATTTTAATGTCAGACTTAGAAATCTCCTACTAAAATCACAATCATAAAAAATGTTGGAACTAAATATAACTATTTTCAGCTTTGCACTAGATTATAAGCAGTTACGTTTTTTCTTTTTTTTCAAGCAGTATTAATTTTTTCTGGCTCTCAAATATATACGAGGGTCGTTTGAAAAGTTCGTGCAAAGTCCAAGAGATTGCACTACTGGCATGTATCGAGGTTATGTTTAGTTAGTAGCATCTCTTGGAAGAACACACATCAACATTCAGACAGATCTGTCTATTTCTTTCATTTTGGCATTCGTTTGAATCGAGGAAGTTGAGTGATTTTCAAAAAATGGAGGAAAAATAATTTCGTGTCTTTATTAAACATTACTTTATGAAAGGTAAACACCTTAAAAGACTAAAAAGAAGCTCAATAAACATTATGGGGACTCTGCACCTTCGATTAGAACAGTTTATAAGTGGTTTCAAAGTTTTTGGAGTGCCCATATGGGCACAAGGGACGCTGAACGTTCTGGACGCCCTGTTGACGTTACCAATCCAGAAATCATTGATAAAATCCATGATATGGTGATGGATGACCGAAGAGTGAAGGCACGTGAGATTGATAGTGCTGCGGGCATCTCAAGTTGGAACCCTATTTCCTTTCATTTTGCGGCCACAGCTGCTAAGGTGTGAGCTGATACGTTGTCGTTATGTAAAAAAAAACTTCTTTTGTGGACCAATCGAGACCGTTTTCTTGCAGCTCGGTTTTCAAACGGCCAATAACGATGAATAATATCCATCTGTAATAGTTTTACCCTTTTCCAGATAGTGGATGAGGATTATTCCTTGCGAATTCAAAAGACATGTGACATAATCTTTCTAGTCGATTCTTCGATTCAAACGAATCCCAAACAGAAAGAAATAGACCGATCAGCCTGAAAGTTGGTGTGTGTTCTTTCAAGATAATTGTGAGGGTTACCGCATTATTATTAAATGTCCTGCCTTTATTTTGAAAATAAGAATAACTAAAATGTGGTAATCCTGAAAATTTGAAGAAAGTTTGGCAGGAGAAAAAAAGCTATTAGATCTGCTTCAAGCAGCTGTAAGAAGGAAAAAATTAAAACAAATTCAACGCCGTATAAAGAAAGGAATCATAGGGTAAAAGTACTCTGATGCCAATCTTCAATTATACTCTGGGTCCAGTAAGGACTTAGTCTTATAACTCCCGCCCAAAAAATTATTCGCAAGAAATAAATAATAATTAACATATAGAAGCTTTCGAAAATATAAAGCCTGTTCAGATTACCAACTAGAAAAAGCCATAGCAAAGGGGAGAGCATCAACATGCTCTTACAAGACGAAATGTTCTTGAAAAAAGGATGTAGAATTTACACATATAATTGAAGGCGATGTAATTACACAAAGCTTGTCGGACCTTGAGATAAAAAGGGAGATACTCAACAATATTGGCCTATGAGGTATACCATTATTAGAATAAATGGCCCTCATAGAAAGAAGCTATATGGTTAGAGATGCCTTAGGAGTCATTTGAAACAAAGGTGCAATTTCCTCCTAAAAGAAACAAAGGCCTGGACGAAAGTCAAAATCGGAATAGTTGACATGTCCCAAAATGCGGCAACAAACTCTACCTGTTAACCCAAGGACCAAGAAATCAAATGTTTTACAGCATCTGCATAGAATATTGGAAACTTCACAGAAAATTCCAAAAGAGTGGTCAAAGGTGTATTGAGGTGTACTGAGAAGTTATATTAACAATCAATTCCGTATCAATCAATTAAATTTCTAAAACCCCACATATTCAATGACAACGCTTGCCAGCAGTACACAAAGATGCAATCAATGTGAAAGTCGTTGCGGAAACAGGAGAACAGAAATGTATTTGGTCAAGTCTGGACTCAAACTACGCCAATTCTACCAGTCAAGAATTGATTATCTACTGCGAATGGATCAAGATTTAAAATATATGGTACATAATAGTACGAATGAAGACATCATTTGGAGGCATCAATGAAATAAGTATTGCTGCGATTTTTTTTTTCCATTGTTATTTCTCAAGGAGTATAAACAGATGGCACCCTCCATAGGTAACGGGAACTGCAATTTCATCTCATTCTGTCAGGAAATGGATAGGAGACTCTGATCCTTCCTTACATAGTCTGCATAAGATCTCACGAAATAGTATGCGAAGTGCCCCGGAAATTCTGGCGTGTAGCACTATTTTTAGATGACTATCTTGAGGAACAGTGATGGAGGACTTTGGATACTTTATAATTGTGGAAGGGAATTAGAAAATAAATGAATACCTAAGTAAAGCCCTGACAATTACTTGACAGCCATTTCTTCCTACTCATCTCCGAAAACCATAATGGACATAAGATCCTGTTTTGGAATTGTCAATCAAGTATCACATTACGCTTAATTATAGCAAGAACTGAAACCATTTAGGAAGTTGTTCAGTCCCAAAAATAAGTTTTAAATGGAATGAGAAACTCCTAGCCACATTTAACGAATCTAAATCAAAAGTAACAGGATCAATACATAAAGGGATGGAAATATTTGATCTTGAGAGGAGAACATGTCTGAGAAACGATTGTCATAAAGGGAGTATCAGATACTTCCTATTCTAAAAACACTGTAAATGCGTCACCCCGAAAACAAAATACTGTGAAAATGGTTGGAATATTACCCTCACCGCCTCCTGCTATTTATATGATATTGAAAGACAATATCCCACCGTTGTGAGCAAAATGCTCACAGTAGCATGGAGTCTAGAACAGGCAAGCTACTCCACTCAAAGTTGTGATGATCTCATTGTCATAACAGATATCAAGCAACTCATAAAGTTATTAGGTGATAGTACGCTTGATGGGATAACGAACTCTTAATTGAAAATTCGTAATCAAATATGTGACTGATAAAGACTATCGGATGCGAAATCAAGACATCATTCAAATCCATCAGAAAAGGACATATCATTGATAAAATTTTAATTAAACCTTCTAGACTGGATTGAGTTAAAAAAACCACAAAAGCAAAGATGATATTCGACAAACACTGATTCTCCCTGAAAAATATCACAAATGACAATATTATATAGAAATTTTGGAATGTTCGAAATATTATGCATAAAATTAATGTAACCCTACTCCTAGGTGATAGGACAATGATACTAGGTATCTTACACAAGAAGATAATAAAAATCCAAAACTAAGCTCACCAAGGGACTACAGGAATCATGGATAGAGCACCGCCGAAGAATATATAAGGACATTAGGACGATCAGAACCACATGAAAAAGCTGTGATAGTAACGCATCATCAAAAATTCGAACCTTATCTATAAAATCTATTGTCCCAATCCCCCTCTTCGGATCAATATTTTCAAACTACTTTGAGAAAAAATGATTCCACTACTAAATCAATGGTGACAGACTTTCCGGTGGAACTGAGATCTTGGACTGTAAATTATGAGCAATGACTTTAACATGCTAATAGCATGTCTAATGCAAGTATTTTCAACATTTAGAGGGCCAAAATATACATCGGTTGCTACAAGAAATTTCCTTAAAAGATGGTGAATAAGGCACAGGATTTCATCAGCTCTTCTTCCTCAATCAAACGGAAGGGCAGAAGTTGCTCTAAAGAACTCTCGAAGGAAACTTGAACCCAGATGGATGTATAAACAACTATAAAATTGGCTAAGCCCTGTTAACGAACTACCCTGGACCCAAGCTGTAAGATCTCGCTGTTGGAGATGCTCTTCAGTAAGAACATCACTACAGCAATCCCAAGCATATTGAAATCGCCCCACATCTCAGAGGAGGAAAATATTGCCCCTTTGTGGAAGAACGCATTGAATGAAATAACCTTAAGAACATGATTTGTACTTTGAAATACTTAGCAATAAATCAAGACCCCTGTTACCTTTGAGAAATTTATTTATTTTTTTAAACAATTCTGATATACCCTGGCAAAATAATATCAAAAATAAAATAAATTTTCCAATTTTCATTAAAATGAAACTTTGGGAAAATGTCCTACATATGCCAAAAATCAGGTTGGTTTTATAATAGCTCTCAAGGTAGGATCTCACCGTTAGATTACTTTTCTCCAGAAATTTGGTCAATTTTACGTACATGTTCATATCTTAAACTTATTTTATGATTTAAATAGACTTACACAAGAAAACTAAACTGCAGTAACTCAAAATATTTATTAAAGGTTGACATATGTCAAAAAAATATGAGTAGATTATAATATATCAATATATGTTTATATAGCCAGAAATAATGTTAATTATAGTTTGTTCATTATTTTTTTAAGACTTGGACCTATCGTCCTGTTGCTCTTGTTGATGCGTTTGTCACAAATATAACATGGGAAACCAGCAAGCATTACCTCTACTTCTAGGAGGACAATGATAAGAGGAATATGGGAAATAATTAGTTATGTACCGCAAGCAAAACTCGTAAATCCGTACTCGAGTTTTATGAAGTAATTAAAAAAAGACTCCTAATACTCGACTCGTGGGCATACAAGCTCGTAACTCTTCAAATTCTCGTACCCCCTTCAAAGCTTGGGATTCTCTGTTTTTCTTTTTGGAGCATATTATAAAATGTAAATCTTCCTAGACTGGCTTCCTACTCTGTTATATTAGAGTTTATGTTTTTATAGAGGCAACAATTATCCGACAAAAAATAATAGTAATAAATTGTCCATTAAGAATTTTAATGATGAGAAAAGTTATGGTGAATCATTTTTAATCTCTAATTGGGATATTGTATACCCTGCATACCAGGTTTTACTTCAAATTATGAAAATCATTCCTCCATTTTAAAAAAGGGAAATTGTAAAAAAAGTATTGTTTAGAAAAATTTTACTATGTCTAGGAAGGATAAAAATATTGGGATTTATAGTCTATGCAGCAAATATACAGGGTGTCCACGATAAATTGGAACTACTTTAGACTTTATCCAGATCCATAATGTGGATATTCGGGGTTAAATCATACTAATATAAAAGGTTGCGTGAACAATACACTATAACTTTCTCCACAATTGTTTTGACAACAAACAATAGTCATCATGGAACAAGCAAGGAGAGACGCCATCCTCGAATTGGCTTGCGCGGGACACAAGGCGTCTGCTATCTACAAGCTTCTTAACTACCCCAATACCACGGTGTTCCGGGTCTTCAATGCCTGGGAGGTTGAGGGGAAGGTCTGCTGCAAGGCCCACAACATGAAAAGTGACCAAATCCGCACTCCCCGCTTCCTTGAAGGCCTCCGGAAGTTCATCAAGGCTTCGCCGCGGACTTCCTTGTCCAGGTTGGCCAAGAACCGTGGAGTGAGAAAGCAGCTGGTCTCCAAGACTGTGAATGAGGACCTCGGGTACAGATCATACCGAATGGCCAAAAACACATCCTCACGGCATCCATGAAGGCCACCAGGCTCACCAACGGTAAGCGTCTCTCAATGACCTGAAGAGCCATGGAGGAAGAATCATCTTCTTCTCCGACGAGAAGAACTGGACTGTCGACAGAAGCTACAACGTCCAGAATGACAGGTGGCTTGCCAAGGAGAGAGAAGAGGTCCTGCGGCCTTCACCACAAAGTTCCCGGGCTCCATTACGAGGGAGTGGAATGCTGTCGATTCTGCGGAAGTCATCAGGGGATGCAAATCCTTTAGGGGCAGGATGGAGAAGATGGTGGCTGCTAAGGGAGGACATGTTGAATAAATTTATTGTTTAATATCATTTCTAACTTTTTCATATTAACAAATACACTCCAAATTCTATTTTTACCAAGCAGGTCGAATTTTAAGATAGTTTTAATTTATCGTGGACACCCTGTATATCCTTTTCTAGTGTCAACAGTAGGACTTCAATCAAACACCGCGTAGAAAACATCCATAAAGTCGCGTTAAATTATTTTATCAATATTGAATAATAATACTTTACAACTATCAGTCTATGATTATGGACAGAAAAAAAAAGTTTACTGGGCCTCGAAAAGAAGTGCTTGATCGAAAGGCAGTTATGATTCCGATCAAGGATCTAAAAAAGTGAATCCATTGTTTTAATCAATCTTTAAAAAATTTGATTTTTTTGGAGTGACGAGTTTTTTAGGGAGCAAAAAGGGTTGTGTGAGTAATGAATATTGAGACGAATAAAGAGTACTCAAGCTCGTAATTCCTGAGTTTTTTTTTTTTTTTTTAATAGCAAAAATTATAGCTCAGGTATCCACATTAATCCATTCCCTACTGTCATAAGTGCAAGCAGCAAGTATAAAAAATTATATGTGTATATGTACGGAACATCCTACGAATTTCCCTGTTGAGTGATGTGGTACCAACTGTTTCAACACAAATACACACAGTCAATCATAAAATAATATAATTATTATCTATTGTTATTTAAATGTGATTTGCAAATGGTCATTATTCTGCAAATTTTTGCAAATTATATTATGAGGATATGTAAAAATATATACATGTCATTGAGTAATTTATTCTTAAAAGGATATAAATTGCATGTAATGCAGAATATTGGACTTTGTTTTCCTCACGAAAGTAAATTATACATTTTTTATGTTTTTTTACCGTTAAATAAGCAAATCAGTCACCATAATGTGAACAAACAACTAACTCTTCTCCCTGGTACATAATTAACAATTAATTATCTAATTAGCATATAACCAGGACTGATTTTATCCTGAGCGGGCTCTGGGCAAAGATAAATGTGTTGAGCCCTTTTTTTTAAATTTGAAGTATCCATATATATATATATTTTTTAAATAAATTATGATTCCTCGTTTTTTTATATAAAATAAAATGTGGGCTCTTTTTATGTTTTTTTCTCTCTATTTGTGCTTTTTATAGGTACACGCACACGGAATTACTCAATGCTTATATGTTCATTCCTCACGTATGCAAGAATAATTATAACAGCTTGGGATAATAGAAAACATTGTTCAAGATGTCAACAACAAAAAATATTGCAGGGTAGTATCAACAACCATAAAACATTTGTGCTTCCCTTGTCTTTTTTAATATGACGCGCTGAGCTGTAATTACACCAACCCTTTAAAAAACATCAACTAAAGTCAGACTCATTTTTTATTAATGTATAATAAATTATTAAAACACGTTGAGCATTAGCTACACACTTTTATAGTTAAAAATGGTCCTTCTCTGAGAATCAAACAGACTGTGAGACAAACTTTGTTTTATTAATATAAATTATAAATCTACTCTTTGCTGGTCCAAATTGTTTAAAATCAAGTGCAGGGTCGAGCAAATGACTCCATTGACCCATCCCCTCCTCCTAAAATCTACCTCCTGTACGTATTAAAATTTATTATTTGACAGTTTAAAATTACATTAATAAAAGAAAACTATTAATAAACATGTCCAATGCGATCTTTGAGTCTCAACTTTCCCTATTAAAACCTAAATGCTGTCCGCAATATTGAGATAGAAAGAGAAACAATGCTGCATGATGGGCTAAATTAATTATCTTACCCTTGGAGACGTGTTTGGCAGATTGAGAGGTTAGCTCAACGCGGTACATGGTGTGGCGGTAGAACCACAATTGTTTGACGATGTCCGAGGTGTCCAAAATGATAATTATATTTAGAATAAAAATATCTTCATTTTGTCAAACAAATTAAATAGAGGCGTCCACAGAGGGTGGCCTGGCCCCTTCCAAATTAAGAAATTTTTGCTTCTTGATAAAAAATATAATATTTGAAATTGAAGTTAATTTTTCCAAAAAAATTAACTTCAATTAAATTGTTCAATTTTCTTTTTAAAAAAATTAATTTTCTGTGAATAGCTATGGATTTTTAATATATTTGAAATTTAATTTTTGTCAAGAGCTGTGGTTTTCTAATTTTTTTTCCACAAAATTTAATCATTAGAGATATCTATGGATTTTGAGTTGTTTGTTTTTTTTGCAAAAAAAAAACTCAAAATCATGCCCTTCCCAAAATATAATCCTATTAAAGCATTAAATTGATGATAAATTATCAAGGTTTAAGTAAGGATCCTCAAGTAGCTGATGTTGATGTTAGTGTAATTAATTTCGTTTGAAAAATTAATAAGTATTAAGTATATATGCATATACCTACGTCTAAAACCCTGATATTTCTTCTTTAATGATGAATAAACATACAATTATGAAGATTGTATTTGTACATGTTTGAACCAACGTAAAAGTATGCATACATTTTAAGAGAGGATTTTGGATTCCTTGCTTAAAGGTAAGCTAGCAATTGAACATGAATAATAATAATAAATAAAACACAATAAGTCAATACAAATGTATGTATTTAAAAGCACTGTAAGAGCATCCTTCCCTCTTATTCGACTTTAAACCCCCTCTCTCTCAACAGTAAAAGTTAGAGAGACGCTACGGATTTTGTATTTCTTTATTCCTTCAAAGTCATGAGTCCATTCCATATATACATCAATGCTCTGTCTATCCTAATAATTGCTGTTTTTGCTCAAGATGGACATGGATGTCCCTTACAATATGAAATTAGACCCGTAAGTTCTTATAGTTATAATTATTCTCTCTTTTGAATCCATTATTTTGAACTTTAGAACTTTTTCAAGCATCCTTTAAATTACCGTCAAATCAAAAAAGCAACATTTCAACAGCGAAGTGATCCCAATGAACTTAATTTAAACCAAGGACTATGGAAGGACTATAGAGGTATGTGAAATATTATTTCTAATGTAAAAACTAATGGATTTATAGGATGTTACACTCAGGAGCCTTGATAGGATTTTTCTTCTTTGAGGGAGTTAAAAACTTTTACCATTTGTCTTTAAAAAGATTATTTATTACCTTTTTCTATATACATACATATGTACAGTGGAGAAAAGTCCTATTTAATCCCTTGCCGATTTTGTAAGGTTGTACACTGATTAAGATTATATATGGAATTGAGGTCTGGCTCGGCCACTTCCTCACCTCAATTTGCTTCTTCTTGAACCATTTTTTTGTTGTTTTGAGTCATTGTTGTGATAAAAGAACCATTATACATCCCATTTTCCGTTCCCTTTCGCCAAAGATTTCTCGGAGGTCCATCCTCTCTTCGATGCAGGAAAGTCGGCCTTTCCGCTTGGTTGAGAATCACCGCCGAATCAAAACGTTTCCAGTATGTCAGTACCAGACGGTGGGGTTAGTGATATTGTGGATATACTCCATTTTTCATACTCTAAACACTTTTTTTTTTTGTTGTTATAAAGT
Source organism: Lepeophtheirus salmonis (assembly GCF_016086655.4). Classification (NCBI taxonomy): domain Eukaryota; kingdom Metazoa; phylum Arthropoda; class Copepoda; order Siphonostomatoida; family Caligidae; genus Lepeophtheirus; species Lepeophtheirus salmonis. Next base: position 3,357,527 of record NC_052135.2, on the reverse strand, counting down.
ATTTTTCTCTTAAAATAAACCTACCATTAAAAATTATACACTGACCGTTATTTTCTTTAACAGTGGGCAAACTTAAAAAATCGGTAGGGATCAAATACTTATGTTTTCCACTCTTTATGGAGAAGATGTATTTTGACTAATCTTTCTTTGGAAAAGCCTGCATAGATCCAATAGGAAAGAATATACTGACACATTCCTATATCGACGGCCCTGACAACATTTATTTATAAGGGTATTTTTTTGTTATCAGGCCATTTTAAAGTAAGGTCAACGGTTTGCAAAAATATATACCCTTATATTATGTTTTTATGTTGCTTGACATTAAGAATCATTTAGATGTATTAGTTTTGGAGATGTGAGAGTTCCCTAAATTCCCTAGAATCTTTTATTTAAAATCCAGTAAATTTTACAATTCCTTCCATTGCTTTAAAATTACATTTCTCTGTTTGTAAAGTATATATTTCACTAATTAAGACTCGATATTTTTGAAACTCATAGCTGAATCAAAACTTTCATTTTAAACTATTATCTATATATTCCGAAAATAAAATTATCAATATAATGATACAATTTATCAAGTCTGTGTTGAATTTAGTGGAAGATATAGTTGTCTATCTTGCACCTAGGTAAATCCGTGAAATTAACAAAAAAAACATACTACAAGTATTTTATATTTTTACGAGCCTTTCACTGACTATTCAAATTTTATAATAATTTTTTAAATGATATATTGGGGTTCAGACTGTGCTCTCAGAGCGTAGATAGAATTTAATCGTTTTCAAATCGTAGAATGATTTTTCAGTCTCAATATAAATACTTGTGGCTCGACAGCACACTACCTCGCTATCCCGTACCTAGTAAAAAACTAGCCAGACTAGTTTAGGATAGCTTGTATCTAGCTTGCTTAGCTACTTAATGCTTAACCCATTATTAAAGAAGGGATTTGTGTAAAAAAAAAACCGAGTTTCCAAATAAGAAAAGAAAAAACATTTGTTGCGAGTGTTCTTTCTTCTTTTTTGCTTATTACTTAATAGGTCATCGTTGTGTTAACTCCTCCCTCTGAAGTAAGCATTATTGACTATCTTTGGGGTTGTTTTTTTGTTTTTTATATAGCCGGGGTAATTATTTCAAAAATACAGACATATACAGACTTTAAACATAAAATAAAAGTTGCTCAGAATTTTGAGTTACATACTGAAGGCTATGTTTCATTCTGATGAGATCAAATTCCTTGTCTCTGGAGGGGAAGATTTTTTTTCGCTAATAAGTTGATTTTTTTTTTCATAAAACAAGATCGATTCCCCGTTTTTCAAAGTTTTTTTGTGAGACATTGGTAGTCGATTTGAAAATGTAGCAAAAATAAATTAAAAATCCTAAAAACGAATTATTGTACTAACAGAAAAGGGGGAAACGTATATTGTAAGGTTAATAGAAATACAAGGTTTAACCATCATTTAATCGGGCTTGCTAGAATTTTCAATTTGATGTACTGTACCGACTGCTAGGCAAATAAAGGCAGATTTAAAAAAGGGGAAGAAGAGGATTAGTGAGTTAGTCTATCGACAAGTTTGACTAAATTCTGGAATTATTTAAAGCATTGTTAAAATAATTTGAGATCAAATATATAATGCAGATACGTCCTAGTATAAATATTTATGAATTTAAATATAATAAGTACTATATTTTCCTTGCACTAACGCTATTTTAAATGTGGAAGGTTCCCCTCTGCATAACGGAATTAATTTTCTTCCCCCAAAAATCATATAAGGCGTAATAATATAAGTCTCACTTCTGCCTTCTTTTCCCGCTCTTATACAAATCCCATCTCTACCCATTAGTGTCAATTTAGGGTTGAACATTTCATTTTTTAAACTAGTTTAAACATTAAATATCTCCATGATTTTTTATTTATTTTTGAATTACTTTTTTTTGCTAACGACGCTCATGATGATCTCAATAATACCTTATTTTATTCTTCTTTAGATATGAAGTACTTTTAATAATTATACTTAAAGTTTTTTTCATGGAATTTAATTAAAAAATGAGCAACATTTAAGTAGGTATGTTACAAAAAGATTCAAATTCAATATTGTCTTTTTAAACTTTTTTTATTTGACTGATCATGATAAAAAAGGCATTTTGGAAGCAAAATCATGTCTCCTGCATCAATGTTAAGGGAGTTATGACCAATTATCATAGAAATTTCCTACTTTTTTCCCCCTAATGTTTTTGTTATAATCTCCACTAAAATCTATGATTTAATATGATATTTCAATAAAGCAATACAACTTTCTTAAACCTCAATAGAACTGAATTGAATTTTCAAGAATTGCATAGCACATTATTGCGCAAAAGATGTTACTTTAAAAATACCAGGGAAAAAATTATGATAGACAAAGTACTTTCATATTGCACAGTAATAAATATTGAAGTTGCTTATGTCGGATTAAAAATTTTGTACTTTGCATTTACGAATTGTTTGGTAAAATTACAAAACATTAGAATAATAAACATTTTAACCTCCATTATAGTTTTTATTTGATCCACTACATTTTATTTGTAATTTTGAAGGTTATCTTGAAATGACTTATTTTCTAGCAAATAATACAATTAAACAATGCAACGTTTTGAAATTTTTTTGGAAACTGAGTGAAAAATAAATAATTTATCTACAATAAATATTAATAAAGTCAAATCGATTTTTTCTCATTTAAACAATGAAAATCCAGCATTTTTTAAAGGAATCTCAAAAAACACTTTAAGACTTTCTCAAGTTTTTTTTCGCACCGAAAATCGGTATTTGTAACATACTTACTACATAAAGCGTCAAGAATAATTTTTATTTTTCATTTTTTGTTAGACATACTTTTTTTTCTGAAATACGTAGTATAATTCATTTTGGTATTCTGGGTTGGTCAATTTGTTATAGAGCTAGTAAAACAAAAATTTAAATACCTATGTTGGCTAGTGGCTAATTTTAACGACTGTCCAGCATTATATATACTTATTTTTTTTGGACACAATCTATGGACCGATTTTCTACTATATTCTAACTTATATGTTGTAGAAATATCCTTCATATACAATACATTTCAGGTCCCTCCTCCCCCCCACAAAAATGAAGGAATTCAAAATCTTAAATGATAATATTAAGAAGAATTCCCTTTTTAAGAAAAAAAACCTTCGTCTTCAATTGGAGATTTTAAAATCACTAATTTGAAAGGCAATCAAAACTTTGATCACCACAATCCCTCCAAAGTCTTCATTTTGTATGGAATTTTTGAATTTTCTACCATGAAAATAACTAATATTTAGAAAATGGTTTATTCTAATATGAATAAAATTAATTATCTTTCACCCAAACCCTGTCGACGCTAAAACCAATCTGTTCATCAATGAATTATTTATAAACTAAAATTTGGTGACTGTTATATTATTATAAATATAAGTTTTATTCAAATAGATGATGGACAATTTGACATAAAATTACTTACATACATGTAAAGGGTAGTTCTTTTAAACATTCACAATTTTCTCTGGCCTCATCCCATATCTGCCCCAAAAAAAAAAAAAAACCCGGTATAAACACGCACTAATAGAGAGTACGCCCGATACGAATGTCACGTTACAATGCCTCCTTGAGACACCATATCCTTGTCTTCCTTGAATCAGGAATAAAAACCTCGTACAATTTAAATGATCAAATATAAAACGCATTTTTGGCTAAAGCAGTCAGACACACTACTTGATTTGTCCAAAAATTCAGAAAACATGTCAAGTAGGATGGTGAAAACCCACATACAATGATTTACGAAATACAAATGAGAAAAATTCTAGTCAATCGAAGAATGCGATCACTGAAAGCATCGACGTAGAGTACCGTTCAACTGTTGATCGTTTCATCGTTGAAGACCTACTGTACCACAGTTATGGTATCATGTATAGCTTATAATGTAAACTCGATGGCTTCTAGGAAAAGGGCGTCTTCGATCTTCATTTATTTGAAATCTACAAGATTTCTTGACATTGTAGCCGCATTGGATACTAGGCTCAAGGATTCAAACAAAAAATTATCATTAATTCCCTTAGTCTTATTCTTTTTTTGAATCAGCTGCTATATCAAAAACAACCCATCCATCTCTAGGAGTTTTATTTTTAGTAAAAAAATATTTTTCAACGGTACTTATAGAGTCAGATAGCAATGGTAATTACATAAAGATAGACATTGACCTTTCAGGTGAAGTCTTCAGAATTTTTGCAATATATGCCCAAAAAGGGACGGGGTTGACTTCTTTTCAAATATGGTCCCTGGAATAAAAGAGAAAAACATCTTAATTTTAGGAGATCTAAATTTTACTCGACAAATTGAAAGAGGCACGTTTAATTATAACGGTTTACGAAATTTTAAGAATAAACACGACCTAGAGTGGGTTATTTTCAAGTATTCCCTTGAAGATTCAGGTCTTTTTGATAGAAGAAATAATATGTATACGACATATTCCAAGAAAAATAAATCAAGGGGACTAATTGAAAGCAATATAGATTATATTCTTGTCTCATCAAACTTAGGAAAGCTCCTCTTGGAATTCAGAGCCCTTCACCTTACATCTCCTATCATTTACCAGTCACCAATTATGGCAAACTTTCATCTCTTTCAGTTAAAACTTAAAACATATTGGAAATTAAATGTATCATTCCTCAATAATAGTTCCACTCGTAACGAATATAAAAAGTTAATACGGAATGCAGGTACTTGCTTGACAATAAAATACTTTCCCAATGCTCTGCCCTCCAACGTGTAGAGGAAAGGTCAAAGAACTTTTTCGTGGGAAAGGGTATTATCGCTGCGTTGGAACAATGAAAGGAAACAACCCGTCTTTAAGAGCTAAAAAAAGATGAGGGATAGTGAATTCGATATTCAAGAGGATCTGGATAAGAAATCTTGTATTTTTGCTCGAATCTTTATAGATATAGCGACTGTAAAAAACAAGGTTCTTACTCCTTTTGCTTCCGATGGAGAAAGTCCAAAGAAGAGTTATCAGTGGAGGACGAAAACGATACGTTGGTGGATCGGCAGAAAAAAATTGATTGTAGCCGGCTCGACTCCCATATCGCATCCGAAAAAATTCAAAAATATATAAAGAATTATAAGAAAAAAATTGAATCCCCAGGGTTAACGGGCTTGCCATTTGAATTTTATAAGATATTTGTGAAAAAACTATGTCCCATATTAGAAGCTTCTTACCACAACATTTGGGACTTAGGTTCCATTCCAAAGTTTATGAGTGGAGGGGTTTTAACTCTGACAAAGACAAACTAAATATAGCAAAGTAAAGACTGATAACGATTCTTAATACCTAGTACGAAATTCTAATAGGAATGATCAACAATAGAATAATCCAGGCACTTACATCCATTATACCGGAAAGACAAAAAGGGCTTGATGAAAGGAAAATGAGCAGAATAATTTCCAAAATCGATCCAAAACGCGATTGAAAAGATAAGGTTAATGAGAAGGACTTTTTAGTGATGCTGATGTACTTTCAGAAGGCCTTCGACTCCATCTGCCATAAATATATACTGCCACAGCTAAAAAATTAGGATTCTCCCTGAAAATGATTCATATGGTAGCAGCTATTTTAAGATACTCTTCTTCCAAGCTCTTTGTCTGGAGAAGAGAAGATTATTTCGAGATAATTCAGGGGTGCAAGCAAGTAGATCCTTTGTCTCCAACCCTTTTCCTTATATCATTGGATTGTTTTACATGAAACCCTACGTTCTATCTCCAAAGAAGAAATGCCAATCTATCTTACACGGATGACATAACTGTTTACTGGACGGGATCTTTGAAGGAGATCACTTCGTATATGAGAGCGGTGTTTGGCCCCCTGGGATCATTTTCAGAGCCCTTGGATCTAGTGGTCAACACCATCAAGACAGAAGTTTTATCTTCACTAGAAGAACCTTTGAGGAGATGTTTTCCGTTATTGAAGTTCTCCAGTAGATCAAGTCTTCTGTAAGGCTCAATAACAAAAGAGGATGGAGGGATCGGCATCAACACTAACGCAGAGAGAATTCTATAATTTATCTCTAGTTCTATGTCGTGGTACGATAGGCACCATATAAATAAATTAGACAGGGTAAAAATATGGAATGTGGTCGCAATACCCCTCGTAGTCCACTTACTTAGGCTTACTCCTTATTCATGGAAAATTAAAGACAAAATACAAGACATCACACCACTTAATTAGAGTGTTGTTTTATTTATATTATTTTTACTATCCACATCAGGTGGTGGGCACGACCTCCATCCACAAAAACATTTTGATTGACACCTTGTTTGTTCAACGTTTACGTACTGCAGTCGCTACAATTGTCTCGATGTCGATAGCTAACTTGGAAGAGGTAGCTGCATTTGTGGACAAGGGGATGGAGGGATCAGCACCTAGTATTTCCACAGTTATTACATCTTCATCTACGGAGTTCTAACGACTTGAAAATAAGATCACAGGGCTGGAGCAAATTATTCATTCACTCAAAATGAAGGAACTCAATAGAAAAAGTAGAAGCAAATCAATTCAACGCGATTCCACATCTAGACAATATTTTTATAACGAACGCTTTGGTTCAAAAGCTGGCAAATATGGAGGCCCATTCTCTTGGACGGGAAACGGCAAACGGGTGATGTAATAACGACAGACATCTTGTCTTCAAGCGGCAATCATCTTTACTGTATCTGCAACATATTTTCCGTTCATAATTTCTAGTGGATATTGGAACTGAATTAAGGGTTATAAAGGCCACTCCCACAGATCAAAATCAATTTCACAGAAGAACATCTTTGGAGGGAGCAAACTCTTCACCTATAGCTAAATATGGTCAGTGTTCACTGACACTTGATTTAGGTCTTCCCCGTACGTTTCGACTGACATTCATCATCGCTGATGTCTCATATTCAATCATAAGAGCCGAGCTTCTGTGTAATTTTAACTTGTTGCCGGACGTACGAAGATCGACATTGTTTAATTTTTTAGCCACTAGCCGGACTCCGCCAGTTAGGCCCTGCGGGCCGTGGGATTTTACTAGGCTTTGCCAAGATTAAGATAATATACCGATGTTTCATATAACTTGTCGACAGACATTATTTGAAGTTCCTTCATCATAATTAGAATAATTATAAATATATTCATCCTTCATCCATAATGAAAACGCATACTAAGACTAACTTACAAATCTTCTACTTTTTTTAATTCGTATGTAATGTACATTCTCCTTTTTTCGGTTAGTACTATAACTCATTTTCTGGATTTTTTATTTTATTATCGGATCTACAACCCATACCATAAAAAAAAACTTTGTGACATCGAGGATGGATCTTGTTTTATGAAAAAAATCAACTTATTATCAAAAAAAAAAATCCGTCGAGAGCCCAGAAATCTGGTTTGATCATAATGAATCATAGCCATTATCATGTATCCAATTCCAAACAACTTATATTTTATGTCTAATATGTGTATCTCTTTTGGTTTTTTTTTAATTTGGACGCTATAAGAATTTTTATTATAGAAGAGAAAGAATAAACTTAAAAATATTTGATTTGAACATGAGATAATACAAAAAATATTTTAATCTAATTCTGAATTCTTCTAGTCTCCAATAATGCTCCAATCCTATAGAAACTCTCAAATTATCCAAAAAATTGAAAGTGAAAGTGCTCAAAAATTTGCCTTATAAAGAAAACTAAAACTGAACACTCCTTTAAACTTTAGGGGTTTTTCCTTGTCTACAGGCTTGAGGGATTGACAAGGGGTTCTCTTGTAGACCTTAAGGCCAAGATCTTTGTTAACTATCTGGTCAATGGTCCTTCCACTGACGTTGAACTCCCTGGAGAGGCCACTGACGGTGACCTTGCCTCTCCTGTCCTCGACAGACTTTTTCACGGCAGCAACCATTTCGTCCGACCTTCGAGGCCTTGACTTAGATCTTGTGGTCTCCTCAGGACTTCCTCTGGCTACCACGCTGTAAACGGTGGTACGACTGCAGTTCAGAAGCTTGGCAATTTCAGTGGGAGTTTTTCCCCGCACGGAAAGTTCCAAAATTGCGACTCCACGTCTCTCCATATTATCGGCTTTTGTTTCACTGTTGCTATTTAGATTTTGCTGGAGTTTTGTTTATATCTAGTCAAGACCCTTGCCTCGAAGTATAAACCGGTTTCAACTCAATAAAATCACGAATATGTGCATGGTGTAAAATTTAAAGGGGTGTTCAGTTTTAGACGAGCACACCTGTATCTAATTTAGATACTAAATATTTATATTAACTAGTTTTAATTTGATTTCTTTATCTTAGTTTATTAATGATATTATTTTGATGTTTCTAGAATATGAAAACAAGGATCCAACAAATGAAAAGCTGGTCGCTTTTCTCACAAGGAATGGATGATACTCGGATAGCCTCCTTTCTATATTTAATTTTATTTTTTACTCTTTATAAAAATAAATTTTAATTTCTGTCATCCTCTAAGTTCTTTGCTTGCTTAACCATGAAGTTGTAAATAATATAACATTCATATTTAACAGAGTTATACCACTAACAGGAAAATGTATTGTGATTTATTTTGTAAGGTGTCAACTACCTCCTCCAGTTGGGAATGTAGGACTTTATAAATGCAGTCCCAACCAATTCAAGGGGCGTCCGCAGAGAATAGGCTGGTGGGCCTGTATACCCCCCCCAACAATTAAGGGATTTTTGCTTAATAACAGATATTTTTTTCGTCATTTTTTCGTCAGTAGAACAAAAAATTTAATTTCTGATTTTTTTTTGTGAATAGCTAGGGTATGGATTTTATAATTATTTTTCAAAAGTTTAATTTTCTACGAATAGCTAAGTATTTTTTAAATTTCTTTCCAAAAAATATAATTTTATATGAATAGAGTACTTTTGATTTTTTTTTTTTTAAATTTAATATTTCGAAAAGATTTTACTAAAATTTCATATTTGAAATTTTTTTCAAACAAATTTAATTTTCTGTAAATAGTTCTAGATTTACGACTTTTTTTTTTTTAATTTAATATTTGATTTTTTATATTTTGTAAATTACAATTTTGAAATTTAATATTTGATTTTTTTCCCAAAAAATTTAATTTTCTGTAAAAAACTATCAATTTTGAATTTTTTTCCAAAAAATTTAATTTTCTGTGAATAGCTATCGATTTTGATCTGTTATTCCATTAAAAAAAAAGTGGCTGTGAATTTTTGAAATTTAAAAAATAAATAAAAAAAGATTTGTAAATAGCTGTGGATTTTTGAAAAATAATTTTAAAAAAATTAATAGAATAAATTTAATTTTTCGAAAAAATTTTGAAAATTTAATTTTTGATTTTTTTTTCGAAAAAATCCAGAAACCCTTTGGACGCCCCTGAATTCCTTTCTAGGTCCTTGCTTGATACAAAGTGGGATTTATCTTTATTTTTTGCTTCTCATGGATGTTCAGATCCAATCTAATATAATATCTTCTCTATTCCGAACCATTCTTCGAATTGTCATGGTTACCATGTTAATTTTTGGTTTCTTTTTGTACATGCCAAAAATGCTTAGGATTTACAATCCACATTTATAATGTATGAACAGAAACATGGAAGATTAGGGTGAAGAGCGTGATTTGAATTCTGGACCGCCTAATGAAGAAATAATTCGTGTAGTAAAAACTAATTAAATGGTTAAAATAAAGTCAACTAAATCAAACTCTTAACTGGACCGAAAATTGGAAATAGATTGTAACAAAATGGAAAATAATTAACAGCATTTAATTCTGGAGAACAACATTCTGGAGAAAAAAATATATAATATTATTTCTCTGATCAGGATAAAAACGTGTAAGGAACTTATTAGTTAGTAGGAAATACCATCTCTACTCAACATTTAATTTAGCTACTTAGAAAAGGAAAATAAAGTTATTAAATTTAAATTTGAAGCCAATAATTAATCAAAATAGATGGTTATTTTCTGGCTTGTTTATCTGAGTTTTTTCTGATCGGAGATCAATTGCGATATGGCGATATTATATCGTTGATTGCAGTATCGCAATCGGTCCTCATCTTTATATAGCTATATCGCTACAGAAATAAATAAAAAAATTGCAATCCGATCAATTTATACAAAATTACATATCAGCTTATCTTTCTCAATTCAATGTAGCCTTTCTTACTGAGAGGACTCAGAAAAAAGCAAAAAAATTCCTTCTTTAGAAGACCCCCTTATTTGAAGATCATCCATCCAGTCAGCTGTCTCAAGATGAGCAGAAAGAGAGTAATTTCTTCACCAAACGTCCCATAAAGATGGATATGGCCAAGCAAGATGAAGAAAGATACCTGGTCGATGACTCTGAAGGTCTAGAAAAGATCGTGGTCTACCGAGTATTTGTTCTCCAAGGACAAACAGATTCTGAGGAGGACTACATAGAGGCTGAGAGATGACAACCTTGAGAAACAGCTCCTGTTAATGTCAAATAAAGAGCAAGAAAAGACATGATTTATTTAGATATTTTATTATTCGCCAGCATAATATATTGTAGTTTTTTAGTAAAATATGTTCAATAAATACATTTGAAAAAGGTGTATAAATCGATTATTGTAGTTAAAAATGTATATACATATATAGGTTTAAAGAAATTATATATTTGAATCGCAATTAAATTAATCGGATTGCTGATCACAAATGGTCTGATCGCTATATCCTAGTGGATTTCTGATTGCAATTTCTTTCCTGATCTCTCACAAGCTTAGATTTTTTTAGTAATTATTAACAAATTGTATCATTAAGAATTTCATGCATATAGGACTTGCATGTAAATTGTTAAAATTATTAATAACGTAAGTCCATATCCCTTATTCTCCTCGTGCTATCCAAATAATCTATCCCTATTAATAATTGGGGATATGATTACTAAGAAGCACGCTGAAAAACAAATCCGTATTCCTTCATAAGACAGATAGGGTTTCCAATATCATAATAATCGCTGATGATTCGACATCAAATATAAATCCAAATGGTGAGCAATAACACAGGGTCTTTCCGGTAAATGTGTACCACCTTTAACTGCATAGAAAAGCGTGCGAGGAGGAAGGAATAAATACGCATGGCATCATTGTTTAAATAGTATACATCTTCTTCTATCAAAAACGTCATCATTCCCGCCTTTATTATTCAATATTAATATAATATTAGATGCTGATAGTCGATAGAGAACTGAATAAATGCCTACAATAACGTCGCCTTCTTTCTGCATTTCTGAAAATGGAGGCCCAGGAATTTGGAAATACTTACCGCCCGAGAAACAGATGGCTTGTCGGATTTGTCGATATAAACGTACTTTTAGTCCCCCGTCTAGAATTAAACGCCACTCATTATCCTCATCTCATATCAAGAGCATGGATATTCATCTAAAAAATCAAGTTAATTATGAATACATCAGGTCAGACTTTAACTTTGATCTTCCAAAGATGTTCATTGCATGTAATATACCCTTATCCATTGCTAATCATCCGAGGTTCAAAAAATTTATGGAGAAATACACGGGTAAATCCGTCCCTTCCAGAGGAACCATCATTAAATTGATGGAGGATGTTGGTAACGATGTCATCTCCAAAATCAAAGAAAAAGTCGAAGAGAAGGATATTTTTGTTGCTGTTGATGAGACAAAAGATAATCAAGAGTGATAAAATCACTGCTTTATGGATTGGTCCATTGGACGACTATTTGTTGGGTCGTCCATATCTCATCAACGTGATAGACATTAAACGTGCTAATGCCAAGAACATAATAAATTTTGTTGTCGAGAGTATTCAAGTTACTCTTGGAACCGACTTTAATGCTACTCGCCTGAAGGTGTTTATTACGGATGGAGCTTCTTATTGCAAAAAAGCTGGTGAAGACTTAAAAAGATACTATCCTCAGTTGAAACATATTATCTGCGTGGCTCATGGGCTCCATAACGTTGCTGAACATGCTCGTAAAGAGTTCCCTAGAATAAATGAATTAATATCCGAAATCAAAAAAAAAATTTGAACACTGGACTAAGAAAACGTAGATTCGCTGCTTCTTACCAAATTCCCTTACCCCTAGCTCCAGTCATTACACGTTAGGGAAATTTAAAAGCAGTAGCTTACTATTTCAAGCACTTCATAATAATCAGGGAATATTTAAGTAGCCTCCATGAAAAAATGCCTTCTATAATTAAAGCAAAGGAGATTATTACTGACGAATATATATTTGAAGAGTTGGCCACTAGTCATAATAACCTCAATCAAATTTCTGGGGCCATCACAGCTTTAGAAGGACGATTACCCTTACTTGTCAGCATTACCATCGTTGAACTGCTACGAAAGGATATTAAGCTAGAGCCATTCCGATCTAAATTGACCAATTTCCCATCAGAAAATCCAGCTTACAATGAATTGCGAGACCTAGCCTGTGTTGAAGATTCAATTTATAGAAATACCCCCATTGTATATTGTGAAGTTGACAGAATTTTCAGCATGTTTAGAGTCATCCACACCAAGTTACGATCAAAGTTATCAGTAAAAAGTATAAAATATTTACTGCTTTCGAAATGGAACTCTGAATTTTGTACCATCTAACAGTAAGTATTAAATTTTTGAATCTAATCATAAAATATGATTTTATTTTAGCTAAAAATATAAAGAACTGTTATACACAACTCATAAAAGGCAAAAACAGCTGCTTAAATGGCCACAACAACGGGGGTAGTAGCTTTTGGATGGTTCGCAACTAGTTTGTCTGACATTAGTTTTCTTTACTTAAAGGCTTAGGTATGATCATTAGGTTTTCCAATATTACATAGTCAATAAATATTACTTTTTTATCACTTAAGGCTTAGCTATGGTTCATAAGCTCCAAGAAATAGTGTTCAGAAAACTCATAAAAAGGCAAAACAACGGCTTAAATGGTCACAACAACGGGGGTAGTTGCATTGGGTGTAGTATTATAATTAGCAATTGTGTGTATTCTTCATGATAATAGTATGTTGTTATACAAGCATAAATAAGCAGGGGGAAATCTATTTTTGATGCTCTTAAATAGGAGTAATATTGCTGGACATTACTACATAACTAGCTTTTGCTCTAAATCTTTACAATGTCATGTTAGAAAACTACATTAAGTCAAGAATGGCTGCCTGAATTGAAATACATATAAAAATGTTTTGAGTCATCCACACCAAATGATGATCAAGTTATCAGTAAAAAGTATTTACGAATATCGAAATGGAACTCTGAATTTTGTTATCTCACAGTAAGTATTCAATTTTTTTTAAATCTACCTAAAGTATGATTCTATTTTAGCTAAACATATCAAGTCAATTATAATAGTAGGCAAAAACAACTCATGGTCTTATCTTGGGTATGATAATTAAGTTTTCAACAATATTACATAGCTTTTGCTCTAAATCTTTACGATGAATTTATTTATAAAATTTTTTTTTTATTATTGTCTAAATGATTTGCTTACTTTATTATTTACTTTTACTCATAAAAGGATTATCTTTTTGAAAACGTCAACTGTTTAAAGTTATAAAGGAGTCTTATTTTTATATCTAAGATAAGTAATTAAGGTTTAAAATTAGGATCTCATCGGTAGAGATGTACCTGTGCACAATTGTATATGCAACTTGCACATGAGGAAAAAAGGGTGATGATATTTTTGATTAAACTCCCCGTCTGGCTTGTGTTTTGCAACTTAAATTTATGGCATATTGAACTGAATTCCGATGTTAGAACAAGAAAATATTATTTGGATCAATCTATTATTTCAATATTCTGTATTTATAATTTATTGTTATTATTAGTTGTATGATTCTAATTGTTTAATTTTGTATGTTTAACTTAAATGTATGATGGTTTATTTTTTAGTATGTAGATTATATTTAATTCAAGACTTCTATTTTAAACTTGGAACTTCAAATATATTTCGAAATACTCTTACTTTGTCGTTTTATTAGTTATTATTCTGAGAATATGGTTCATAATGAATTACAATTTCATGGAATGTGACGTTTTCAAATCTACTGTAATGGATAAAGACCGTCTAAGTCAATTAAACGTAGTATATCTTCATTAAACAATTTGCTAATAAATACTTTCGTTATACCCTCAAAAATCATAATAAAGCACGCAACTGATAAATACTGATGTAATTATCAGTCAAAATCACATCAGTATTTTAAACAATGATACCATATGTCTTTCTACCCCCCTTCTCCTCGCACGCGTTTTTCTCTACAATATTATCAACTATATAATAATAAGGGAAGTAAGTAGAGGATCGAAATTTTATTTAAAAGTTATTATAATACAAAAGAAAAAAAACATTCAATGTGTCCGCCATCTTTGCCAATCATTCGCTCGATACGATGCCTAAGGATTTGCAAAGCTTGACCACGTCTGCGGGGGAGACTTTCCCCAGCACTTGATGATGGATGACTGCAAAGAGTAATAAACAAGGTTATACCCTAATCAGTCTAGCGGTTCCAGTTCTAGAACCACTAGAACCGGAACCAAGAAAGTCGAACCGAGACTGCAATACATTACTTATCGGCCTCGGTTCTTGTACTTATTTTCGTTTGTTGTATTTTTGGTATATTTATAACCTATTAATATTCAATCTACATAATTTTATATGAATGAAACACATCGTTACTTTAATTTTATCACACAACCTTTCCTCCAAAAAGAAACAGAAAAAATCCAGATCTGATACTAAGCTTTTCGGTGCCCTGCTATAATATATAAATACAATATTTCTTAACCCAGAGTTTCCCAAACTTTACTTTGCCAAGTCCCCCTACACTGATACAGTTTTAGCTCCTGCCCCTTTTGTACGAAACAATTATGTATGTGTAGAATGAAAGGAATCTTCCATTCATCATCTTCTTTCACATGATTTTTGGTTCAAATCCCTTTTTTTTCATCGTTGAATACAACTTTCGTACTCGGCGTAAATACTTGTAACAATTCTCAATAACGTTCGACTTTCTTCACTCTGGTACTGGCATTGATGTTTTGACTGTACTGTAACTTGTAGGGCATTATGTTCAAATACTCACGATGAACACGCGATGACAACGTTGAAATTCCTATTTCATCATCGATATTATTATAATCTTTAAGGCTAAGACTTATGCAATCTCCAACGTGGTCTATATTAAAACTGTACACTTTATTATTCCTTTACATGAACATCTTATATGACATATATATATATATACATAATATAGGTACACATAGCAACAATACAATATCTATCTACAAGTATGAACTACATCAATATATAACTCATATGGACATCGATCTTTTCGGATTCCGATAAATCTTTAGCCAAAATATCTCGATGTTCTTCATGCTTCGTGAAGTCCAGGGGCGACCGGATATTGGCCAATCATTGACCCTTCCGATCTCGCGTGGCTTCTTAATTGTATATTTAATCGAGCATCAGGTTATTTTTTCTGATAGAAGTCGATAAATTTGAATTGTCGTTTTTTCCGTGGTTAAAAAAAACTTCGACTTCATTCCGTAAGTGGAGCATGACGACTGAGGGAGTGAAAATTTGTTTGGCCCTAGTTATACATTTTGATGATGATTGAATCTTTTTTTAATGATTGCCAATCCGATTCAAGATTGATTGATTTGGCGCCAAAATCATTACGATGTAAAATGAGAGGTTTCAAATTTTTGAACAACCTTGGACATTTATCAGTGTTAATGATTTTTAATAACTTTGATCTCTATGAAGAGAAACTACCAGATGATTTTGGGCCTTTTTTCTGGTTCTTTTTGGATGAAAGGTTGCGTAATATTTTTAAGGTGACGACGTATCGGTAGTACCTTAAGTCTCACACCCACCTTCTTCTCCCGCTCAACGAAATCTTAATCTTAAATAAGATTCCTTTATATATGTTAATATTATTAAGATTCATGAATGAAATTGATTTAAATCATAGATATCAAAATGAGTACTTGAAGTATTTTTATTATCAATAATTTAAATAAACTACATGGATTATTTATTGATGATGTTAAAGTCTTAAAAAAATAACGAAGAAGCTGATTTTAATTTGCTCCATTATCTCAGTCTCAGAGTAGCAATTCAATCCTTGGGCTTTTTAAATACGTCACTCGTAAACAAATTATCCTATGGTATTTATTTATGAATCTTAAAGGATAGGTAAAATTTAGATGTGGGAGTTTTGAGACCTCAAAGTCATAAAAAAATATCGAAAGACTATATATTCACAGTCTCTTCGTACAGTTTTTGAAGTATATATAATGAGAGCAAATTAGATTTTTTCCCCTTCCTATGAATATTGTAAATTGTCAAAAGGTGGTAATGCCACAGCCTGTCTTGCTCCCTTGTTGCGCACCCCATTATTAAGGATTTAAATAGGTAAAATCCCTCGAGGTGTATAGAATATAGATCATGGAGGACTTATGTTCACATAAGTTCCAATCAAATCTCAAGACGAAATAATGGATATGGACCACTGAAAAGTTAGAGTCAATTAGACTGATCCTTCAAATATCTAGAAACCTCAAAAGCTGAATTCCTTAAAATATATAATAGAGTTAGGTGGCTTCTCTGCGTCATGAGAAATGTTACATATAGTAGTTTTATTTGAATGAAATTTCTATAAAGACATTGGAAAACCATATCCCCCGAAAATTAATTATAAATTCAGAAATCAATTAATCTTTATTAGCTGATGCCACCGCTCAGCCAATGAAGATGGAAGACTTAATCAATATATTATCAAAAAGAAGGTTTCTGTAACGAAGAAAAAACATTGCTGAGAACATGCTCTATTTATGTATTCCTTAGTAATTTTGCTGCAGAAAAGAGGGATCACGATCGACAAAGTTATAAGCGGAATAACTTCGATAAGAAAAGTTGGGTAAAAATCAAAAAAACATATGGAAATTGAATCGTACATTATAATTATTTTTTTAGTATATTAAAATAAGTATAATAAATATTCTTGGATAAAATCTTTTCTATTAATGTTTTTTCCCAATTTTTTTGAGGCATTTACATTTTTTAATTGTAAAAATCACTATCTTCCTTATTTTTTATCTCATTTCAAGAAAAGTTTTTAAAATATCAAAATTTCGAACAACATTATTTGATTTAATTCAAATCAGGAAATCAAATTATTTTTTTCTCCGTGTACAAGGTAAGTCAACAAAACGTGGACTGTTAATTAATCCTTATTTTTTCATTAATATGAAAAGGTTAAGTGATTTTTTTTCGTATTCTTTTCCACCGTCCTTTTTACATAAACAAACTATACTAATCTGTTAGTCATTTCATCATCATGAGACGTCGCCCCATCTTACACATCCACTAAGTGGCAAAAGTTATGTGCAGATAACATAGCTCGATTCATGTCCATAGATATTTGGCCCCCTTTCTCACCAGATTTGAACCCACTGCAATTTTCTATATGGGGAACTTTGGAGAGGGAAAGCAACAAGACATCACACCCAAATGTAGACTAACTGAAGTCCTCCGCAGTGGCTGCATGGGACAACTTGTCAGAGGAGTTTGTCATCAACTCTTGTATGACCTCCTGGCGACTTGTAAAGGCTGTGATTGAATGTGGGCAAATTGGGGATTTTTTTTTTTTACAAAAACCTTGTTTACATATTTTGATAATATTAATTTTTTGCCTCTTATTTAAAATATAAAATTATGGATGCATTTATAAATCCATCTCTCGAGTGCACGTTTTGCTGACCTACCCTGTATATAGTGTTCCCTGGTGTATCCCATGAATCATGATTTAATCACGTAAAAATATAATATTATTAAACCCTACCTTTTACGAATTTAATGAAATTTAGCATGCATCATGCTTAATAGAAAAACAAGGTTTTACCATAACACTTTTCCGATTTCTGTTTGACATCTACCACGCTTTTTAATAGTGACGTCAAAGAGTATATACTGTTCAGGAGTGTACACAGGCATATATATATATCAAGTATTAAAAAGTTTGAAAACGAAATTCCAATATTAAATTTTTAGGAAATAAATTCAAAAAATATATTTTAAATATAAATTTTTTTGAAAAAAAAAAACTAAATGTTAAATTTTTTGGGGAAAAAAAAATCAAAAATCTATAGTTAATTACAGAAATTTAAATCTATTGGAAATACATTTCAAAAATTTAATTTATTGAAAAAAATTCCAAATATTATATTTTTTGCTCTACTAGATCATTTACTCGAATGACGAAAAAAAAAATCTAGTAAGAAGCAAAAATCCCTTCATTTCATTTCTGCGGACACCCCTGCTGTTAATAATTAATTATGTAGTTCATAGCATGATATGCTGTTAATATACCTTTGTTAAACTCTATGACGTCAAAATCTGTTTGTCTTGCCCAGCAGTCCGTACGGTTTATCCAATTCAAAATTCTAGAAGGCTTAACTATAAGATGGACTAAATTGTATTTCTATTAACATTGGTATGCATGTAGATTTGCACCTGCAAACTCCAAATCTATTTTTTAAAGCATTTATGGGTTCCTGAGATATGGAGTTTTTTTATTTTTGAAAATTTATAAAAACCTGTGATGAAAACCAAAATTGAAATAATCAAATCTTCTTAATTTTTCTTCAATTTCAACCAATAAAGTAGATATCTTTGAAATGTAGAAATAATATGTTAAAAAATATTTTCTTTTACTTCCTTTTTCCCTATTTCGTTTTTGCGATAAATTTACATTTTGATCATTCAATATAAATTGTGAATGAAATTTCAACTTATTATTAGTCAAATTGGAATCATTTTTAGCTCTAATTCTCCCATAAAATGTATTTAAAATAGAGAGGTATGATCAATAATTAATAATGAAAATCAAGCGTAGAATTGGCATATTAAAAAAACCCGGAGATCAACATGGTAACCCTGATAATTTGAAGAATGTTTTGGAGGAGAGAACGAATAATGTTCATGATGTTTCATTAGATCAGCTACAATCCGTTGTGACAAGAGAGGAAGGAAAAAAGGATATAAAAAAGGACATTGGCTAGAATTACTCCGATTTTAATCCCCAATTTTACTCTAAGTCCAACAAGGACTTACAATTATAACCCCGCAACAAATCTTTAGGGTTACGCTCCGTCTTTTATGAACACACACGAATGTTCAATCAAGTTTTGAATATAATAAAATCTATTTAGGAAAGGATGTTCACTACTCAGGAATTAAATAACAATGACAACTGCTAAGGAAAGGAAAATTCATTCTTCAGATTACCAATTCCAAAAAAAATGGGCCAGCTAAAAAATACACCAGATTTACATCACTAATTATGTGTCCCTTTTGTGTTGTTTCTATTTAATTTTTAATAAATAGCGTAGAATGTTGTTTTAATCAACCTTTTTTACTTTAACTCATATGGGTACATAATTCCTTATCTTTTCAGCATTTTAAATATTATCAAAAAAAAAAAAATATATATATATATATATACTAACGTGATTGCTCCGAATTATTAGAAATAAACGAATGTATAGACTTTGTTTTAATAATATAGAAGATAACATGCCAAGAAATTATCAGGGTTACACTCTGTTTTTCATGAGCATACGCAACAATCACACATAGTTACTCAATATTTAGATGTTCACTCCTACGTCCTGACGTAGTTGGCTGAGCTTTAGCTACACACGTTCGTTGCTAAACCTCAAATAGTCATATTCATGATTTTTATTTTATATAATGTACTTCTTTTCTTTTTCAATATGAGTTTTAGCTACACACACACGTTGTAAAAAATGATTCCTCAACTGATATTTTATAGTTTAGAGTAGTTTTTACTTATCGTTCTTATCCATGTCCTAGTTGGATCTGTGAAAGTATCTTACTCTAGTTGGAGTCGGATTGGAACAGCACTGCTTTAAGGAAGAAACATCTGGCTCAAAAACAAAATTTGTGTCCATACAGGAGATTTATCATTTTGTAAACTAATGTCGATGGTCTACGCTCGACCAATTCCACAATATTCAGAAAAGCCTCGAACTTCTCACCATCTAAAGGCTTATATATGTCCGGAAGACGAACTTTAATGGTTGAATATGGGTCTTTGGAAGGATTTTCTATCAGTGGTGCCACTTGAGAAGCTATTACATCTCGTCGAGTGACAAGCAGACGTAGTCATACTTCGTTTCCTCTTGGGTTACACCTTTTACCTGAAACTTACGTTCAGGTTGGGCAAACCATAACGAAGGATATTAGGTATAAAACAGAGGAATTTTAAAAGACAGTGCACTGACGATTTAAAGAATAATTTTAAAGATTGCAAGAAAAGACGGTTGAAGTTATGTCTCAAGATAAGATAGAATCTATTTTTATATCCTGTATCTGTGGATCTCTGCTGTCTTCGGTGACGAGTTTGCCTCTCATGTAGCTGGCCACTCCAAGAAGACTCAGACATTAGTTCCCCAGAGACACTACCAGCTCCTTCGTGTGTGGAGATTACGTTGGAAGATAAATCTTTCTTTTACGAAAACGTATTTTCCAACTGAAATACGATTTTCTTACATTTTTATGTAGTAAATTGACATAAGATCTCAAAATACAACGCAAGCATAAGTTCCAAAACTTGAGAGCCGTGTGTTCATTGTTCAAGCTCAAAATAAGTGGATGATAGTGCACGAAACGTTGTAATTACATATCCCCTAAGAGAGTGGTTTCCAATCTTTTTGTAACCAAATGAACACCTAAAGACAAATAAAAATTTATTGACAAGCCTATTTTATTTAAATCAATTAATAAACTATTGCAAATAATGTATGCTTGTCACAAATCGTACGGCACTTAGAAAAATATAATATTTGTCTCAATGAATCAAATATTTAATAGTTAAAACTATTTTATGGATTTTTTTTATTTTTAATATAATTTTAGATCTTTCAGTTTTATTTATTTTTGTAGATTATTTCCCTTCATTTTTTTGAAATAAATAATATATACAAATTTCATGAATTTAATTGCCATCATAAAGAGATGTGAAATTTAAATACTTCTATACGACTGAAAAAATGACCGCCGCTCATTTTTTATTGAGTGGACGCGCGCTAATTGTTTTAAAAAAACGAGCGAGAGCTCGCTCCCAAAATTAATAACTGAGCGGAAGTCAGAATTTCTTGAGTGGATTAATACACTGGTTAAATCTTAGTTCAACTATAGGAAACCCCTTGGGAAATCCGAAAAATAAAGGATTAAACAAGCAATCTGTATTAAAATATATATTTGTACATTTATATTATACTTTATGTAAATGAATTTCTTTACAAAATATTTTTAGATATAAAAATCATAATTAATAAATAACCTTAGAAAGTGCATTTCGACATAGTTCAAAAATACATATGTCATGTTATAACACCCCTTTGTATATATAATTTTCTAAAAATGACAACAATAAGTACTGAAGTAGGATACAAAATTTACAAAATCAATAATTTTTTCTATTTCTATAGTATGTGCTATTGGAATCAAAACATGAATAAGTATGAAGTAGAACATATTAGTAAATACTTCATATATTGCGACTATCCATAAAAACTTATCCAAGTATAAAACTGAAACTTAGTTGGGTGTTAATGTAATTGTTCCTCCCACAAGCTCGATGTTTCTGATTCCGTTCTTAAACTTCTTCCACTTCCACCCCAGGAGTTAATACCACTGGTTGATGCTGAAGCAAACAATGGATGTGGATTCCCCAAATGTCACTTGACAGCCAGCTCTTCAAAACAACCATCACAAACACGCTGAGCTTTCTTATAATTTTTCATGTTCGAAGACGTTTTGGAAGAGCAGTCCTTACAAAATATCTGTCCACAATTTCTACAATGATGTTTCCTAATGGTAATTGAGAATTGACTTTTACATCCCACACATTCTGTAACTTCTGAGTCATCTGCCCATTTTCTTCCGGTTAATTTGTTGAGTTCCAACTATTAAAAATTAATGCAATGAATAATACGAGGATTAGGAAATATTTCCTACCTGAATCGATTGATTTTCTCTTCCAAGTTCATGTAATGCAGCTTGAGAATCATCCAACTTTCTCCTTAATTCAATACAATTAGATCTTGAACGATCTAATTCTGTTTCAGTGCCAAGGCACCGCTCCAATAAAGCTTTTCTTTCATCATTAGAAGCTCCAACTTGAGCTTCGAGTTCTAATTTTTGGCTCAACATATAGTCCCTGGACTTTATCGATTCATTCAACTTTTTCTCCAAGTTTGTCCTTAACTCTTGAAACTTTTGATTTTTTGCTCGTAATTCCTTAAGTTCAGTCGTTGTGTTTGTCAGACAATCATCCAATTTAGAAATCTTTTCTTCATAAAGGTGTATTCTTTCCTTCTATAGTTGAAAAAGAAAGAGTGAATAATGATCTGACTTAATATAATATTCATAAATTTACCTTATCTTTTTCTAAATTTGAGATAGACTCTTTTAATTTCCCTGTTTGGTTATCAAATGATTTAGTTAAATTATCACTTTTCTCCTTGAGTGTATCACGTTCATTTTTCAAATTTTTTAACTCTTCCATTAATTCTGTTTTAATACTAGCATATGAATCGATAGAGATATTTGCTTCTTTTAATTTAAGATTCAGTTCCTCAACTTTGACTTCATAAGATTTTTGGAGAGAGCAAATTTTTTTTTCTAGCTCATTCCTTTCGGTGAAGATATCCTCTTTATCCAACTTTAACTGAGAATTTTCATGATTCAGATCTTTAATTGAGATTTCATATGATTGCGTTAGAGATTGTTTGTCTCCGAGAAATCTTTCTGCTTCAGTATTTAATTCATGTATTTTATCTTCTTTTTTAGATATAGATTCTTCTAAACAACTTTTCTCATTCATTAGAGTATGTGTCTGGGCAGTTAGATCCTCAATTTGAGAGGTCTAAAAAATTTTTTTTCAATAAATGCTACATACTTTGCATAAGACTCACCTTTTCATTCAACTGCCCTTCGGTATCCTCCATGGATTTTACTAAATCATCTACCTTCTTTGTGAGTTTTTCAATTTTACCTATTAACTTGCTTTTTTTCAATACCAATCTTTAAATTTTTTTCGCTTGCATGATTGAGTTTACTTTGTAATTCCTTGTACTTTTTATTCTGATCAGCAATTACTTTTTCCTGAAATATAATAAATGGAAAACACAGTTTGAGATAAAATGTACCTCTCTCTTACCTTTGAATCTAATTGAAGCGATACATCTTCCTTTGTAGCTGATAGAGCATCATACTTGGATGTAATACTACATACCTTTTCTTTAGATTCTTCCAAGGAATCACTTAAACTCAAACATTTACTCTTAGTCTCGATGAGTTCTTGATTAAGCTTAGATATTTGTGATTGAAGATCTTCCCCTAACTTTTGAGAAGCACTTTTTTCCATTTTGATTTGTTTTGAAAGTTGTTCATTTTCCTGTTTGAGCTGATCTAAAGCCATGTTAGTTCCTTCACCTAACTCAATTTCCTTTAGTAACTTTCCTCTATCTTGCTCAGATTGAGTAACTTGTGATCTTAATTCCGATATAATTTTTTCCAAAGAAGATTCTTTTTTCTCCCTGAAGTTATTTTATACATATTGAACTAGATACTAATAGGATCAAATATACCCTTACTTTTCAAAATTGACACACGTTAACTGTTCTTTCTCCAATTTTGCATCTTCATATTTCTTCTTTAATACGTTGAGTTCCTTCGATTGAGATCCGTATAGACTTTGTGTCTCTTCTAAATAAATTGAATAAATAGATTGATTGTATGATATGCAATTGGCAGTGAAGATAATTACCTAATTTTTTGGATAATTCAGAAAGTTTTGCACTTTCACTTTGGACGAATTCATTTTTATTATCTTTCAAATCCTCAACAGATTCTTTCAATACAATTATTTCATCACTTTTGCTTTGAATGATTTCTTTCAACTAAAATTTATGTAGAATCAGGAAATATGACCTATCAGTGGGGGAAAGACGAAGAAAATCTACTTACATACGATACTTCTTGCGACAACTGATGTTTTTGATCGTCTATTTCCTTGTTTTTACGACTCAGATCTTGATTCATTGACTCCACCTTGGTTTCTAAAGCTGTTAGTTGTGATGCATGCTCCTGTGTTAAATCAATGCATCTACTGCATTCATCTTTTGATAAGTGTAATTTGGATTGTGAGAGAGAGAAATCTGAAACGCTTCCATTTAGTTTATCACTTTCTGATGGAGTTTTGGGAAATTGCAAGCTGCCTTCAGAATCTTTTTAAAAAAAAGATAAAACATTAACAAGGAGGCGTTTAGTAAATATTTATTATTTATAGATTACAAATGCTTTGTTTATCTCTCGAATCAAGAGATTCATCTTCTAGATCACCATAATCCATACTGATATTTGGAGTATCATCATTATTAATATGATCATTGTTAAAATGAAAATGGAGAGCCTCTGCACTCTCAAAGGGATTCATACACTGTGGACATAGAAATCCTTCCACATTCTGGACCTTTAAAGAAAAGAATCAGTACATAAATGCAAAATCATTTATTGACTATAAAGTATTCAAAAATTACTTCTGTAGTTGATGAGACTTTTCGATCTTCAGTCTAAAATGAGAGATTATTAGTTATTACATATAATAATTACTAACTAATAGTATTATGGATAATTAATTTGATGTCCAATCCTTACTCTTTCTGAAATGTTGCGAACAAATGATTTCAAGGTGTTC
Organism: Lepeophtheirus salmonis; assembly: GCF_016086655.4. NCBI lineage: Eukaryota > Metazoa > Arthropoda > Copepoda > Siphonostomatoida > Caligidae > Lepeophtheirus > Lepeophtheirus salmonis. The sequence goes on along the minus strand of NC_052135.2, from coordinate 3,332,695 downwards.
ATAATTAGTAATTACTAGGATCCTTTCTATTGATGAGAGCAATGAGAAAGCATGAATGAATAAGAATCCCTAGGAGTTCTAACTGAGAAGGAGTCAGTGAACAAGTTACAATCAGTATTGAGTATATCAACTATGCCTATCAGGGGCCTTCCTTGCACTCCAAGTGAAATGTAATTATAGTCAGAATAAATAACATATATTACTAAATGTCACCTTATGACGTCATCACCGAATATTATTAACGTCATCTTCGGCTTTTTTCTAACAAAACATTAACATAATATGAAGTTAGTTATATTATTATTTTCATTTTGCCCTGATTATGCGACAAAGTTTTACTTGAGAGCGCTGTTGTTTCATAAATTCACGTTAGCTGTTGTTGGGTGGACCTATGCTATTATATTTATACATGTTTAGTTTTTTCCCTTGATTTTCAAGTTTATATTATTGGGACAACAGTTGACGTGAACTTCTGCGATATCAGAGTTCTTTAGCAACTTATAGTTATACTGTATACATCTATGACCCATTAGTTTCTTTATTTAGGCAACCATAAAATATAAATAATCATCCCACAGTAATTTGCAAGTTGCAAGCAATACCAAATATTTAATAAAAATTATTAATTATTTATATTAAATAATAATTAATATTTCACTCTGAATTCTCCTGTTCCCTAACTCCTATTAAGTATATATTTTGATTTTTCTAGGAGAAGGAAAAGTCAGAGACTGTAAAGACTAAAGATGACTGCCTTTGAGGGTAAGTGATGATCCCTTCGAAGTGTATCTCAAATTACGAATGGAATATTTATGTATTAATTTCAGAATTTGGTGTCATGCCTGAAATCGCGGCCTCCGTGGACGAAATGGGCTGGCATCTTCCCACAGATATTCAAAGTGAAGCCATTGGCCAAATCCTTGGTGGAGGCGATGTCCTCATGGCAGCAGAAACGGGCTCCGGTAAAACGGGTGCATTTTGTATACCATTACTCCAAGTGACTTGGGAGTTTCTTAGGGATTTAAGTAACCCCAAGAAAGGAAAGAAGGATGCTGGAGGGGATGACCAAGGTTGGAAACTTTCCATCAATGATCGTGGATCAGAGTTCACACTTCTTCCTGGAGCATTGCGATGCCAGTCTAGGCATTTAAAAGATTGGCATGGAGGGCGAACATGTCAAGGTGTAGCTGGAATAGGGAAGTACTATTTTGAGACCTATGTCAAGGATGAAGGGATCTGCCGGGTTGGAGTGAGTTGTGGCTCTGCAAATCTGAATCTGGGAACATGTAAAAAAGGTAAATCATAGTTGTGTTAAAGGATCTCAATTATGATTGAATGAATATATTAATTAGGTTATGGTTTTGGTGGCACGGGTAAAAAGTCAAATAACCGTCAATTTGATGATTATGGTGAGTCTTATGGGAAAGCAAGTGTGATAGGGTGTTTTTTGGATTTAAATAATGGAGATATTAGCTTTAGCAAGGACGGTAAACATTTAGGAACAGCCTTCAAAATATCTCAAGATCAAAAGAGAGAGGCATTTTTTCCAACGGTATCATTGAAAAATTCAGAACTTGAATTAAATTTCGGTGATTCTCCATTTAAATATCCGCCAAGTAATGGTTTTATTGCATTCAGCAAAGCAGAGTCTAAAGATGTTGTTAAAAATCCAAGGGCACCTAGTAGTAAGATCCTAACAAAGATCAATAACGCTCCACTTGCTATAATTATTGAGGTATTTCTCCAAGTCATTGTTAATTCCTTAATGAATTACCCTTTTTTTTTTTTAGCCGTCTAGAGAATTGGCTCAACAAACATGTAATCAAATAAAACTATTTAAAACTCATATGGAACAACCTTTTGTCAAGGAACTTCTTGTTGTTGGAGGAGCTGATATCAAATCTCAAATAGCAGAACTCAAATCTGGCATTGATATAGTTATTGGTACTCCTGGTCGCCTTGAGGATTTAGTTAATAGTGGTCACCTTTCCTTAGAGCAAGTTCGTTTTTTCGTATTAGATGAAGCTGATGGATTACTCAAATCAGGCTACGAAAATATGATCGTTAGATTTCATGGAAATATACCTAAAATGACAAGTGACGGATCTAGACTTCAAATGATTGTATGCTCTGCTACTCTTCATTCTTTTGAAGTGAAAAAGTTGGCAGAAAAACTAATGCATTTCCCCACATGGGTCGACTTGAAAGGACAAGATTCAGTGCCAGATACTGTTCATCACGTTATAGTAAAAGTCAATCCTGAGGTGGATCATTCAGCATTCAACAATCGGTATCTTATCCAAACAGATGGAGTTCATAAAAATGATAGGACGGGAACGGGCATTACAACACCAGGTTAATTTTCTCATATTTCACGACAGTTTAAATTCTAACTTACACTTAGAAATTCTTTTATATTTAATAATTTAAAAAAAAGATTTACACATGAAAAGCAAAAACAAAACTTGTCTTTTCAGAGGGACTTTCAGAAGCTGCTAAAATGCTTAAAGGGGAATATTGTGTACGTGCCATTGATGAGCATAAAATGGATCACGGTATTATATTTTGTCGCACTAAAGTTGACTGTGATAATTTGGAACGGCACTTTAATAAAATTGGCGGAGGATCCAAAAATTCAGCTAATCCATACTCATGCGTTTGTCTTCATTCCGATAGAACCCCAAATGAAAGAACATCAAATCTTGCCAAGTTTAAAGTAATATAAATAAAATATTACTTAACTATTTATGAGGTTATTTCTATGTAAATGTTTTAGAACAAAGAAGTCAAATTCTTAATTTGTACGGACGTTGCTGCAAGAGGATTAGACATCAAAGGATTGCCATTTATGATTAACATGACCTTGCCAGATGAAAAATCAAATTACGTGCATAGAATTGGAAGGGTGGGTCGTGCTGAAAGAATGGGTCTAGCAATATCTCTAATATCTACAGTGAAGGAAAAAGTTTGGTATCATGGTTGTCCAAAACGTGGTAAAGGATGTTACAATACGAATTTAACCAGCAATGGTGGTTGCTGCATCTGGTATAACGAAATTCAATGTTTAGCTGATATTGAAGAGCACCTAGGTATAACCATTCAACAAGTCTCAACAGAAATTAGAATAAAGGCTGACGAATTTGATGGGAAAGTTGTATACGGTGCAAAAAGAAAAGAACTAGGTAATTATAACACTTAAACACATAATATTTATGATTTCATAAAAATATTCATATTTATTTTGTAGGTACTGGTTACATAGGTCATGCGAGCGAATTAGCTCCAACTCTAGCGGAATTACAGCGTCTAGAAAAAGAAGCACAAACAAAGTTTTTGAGAAAACTGTATGGGAAAGCTTGACTAAGTCATTATATATTTTATCAATATTAAATATACTTGTTTCCGTATTTATGATGCGTCGTTAATTTTGTATCGGTAGATGCATGGATATTCATGATTATCAAATATTTAGGATAGAACTGGCGTCTGCCAAATCATGAGAAGAATTGAGCTGATCATTAAATTCAGCGAAAAGTTTTTGATAATTGGAAGAACCACCCAAAATCTTTAGAGCCTCTTTCAATAGGTCTCGTTTGTTTATACTCATTACTTTGGGGTTCCATGATGACGAATTTGAGAAGGCGTCAGAAGAGGAATGCGCAGGTCCGAGAAGATTACGAAGTATTTGCCTCAATTCTCGATCTTTATTTTGTCTGTTAGAACTTAAATGTCTTATTTCGGCTAATAACCAGTACTTATATTCCTCACAGGAAGAAAGATACTGAGCAGTACAACGTTGAGATTCACAATGGGTTATAGAAGCGAGGTATTTCATTTTTTCTTCTTCTTCTTCATTTCTCTGTTTTCCATTACTCAATAAAAAGTTACTTTTACCATTACAACGGACCTCTGTTTGGCGATCCAAGTCAGCCAGTGGCAGGGAACAATTACCATTTAGTGTGGAAGTTCCACGATATCCAGATATTTCTTTGATCCCATCGTTTCCATCGGTTAATTTTAACCATGCTCCCAAACTCGTATTATAGCAAAACGATTTCCCATCACTTGTAATAATAATAGGCTCTTCTCTAGGGGGTAAAAAACTCAGTTTTGAAACGGATGCGTCGGGAGAGACAATAGGTATGAGGGACTCGTTTTTCATAATAATTCTAGGCGATTCTTGGGAAAGATCCCAGAGGTAGAAACCGGCATCAACTGTAATTAATGCGAGTTTTTCGTTTTTCCCCCCGGCAATTTTAGATATTGGTGAAGGAAGAACGAGAGGAGGTAATAAGCGGTGAGCAGAACTTCCAACATCATAAGGACTAAATACGTGAATACAACCATCACAAGTTGCAGCTATCACAAAATTTTGGCTCCTCAGTACTGACATTATTGGAGAAGTGAATAAAGTTTCCCATTCACAGTGTTGACTCTTATACCTTAAATGATGAATTTTAGATAGACTATAATCATTAGTAACACAAGCCTGATTATCATCAGGAAAGGTATAGACGTGACAACGACTTTGAGCATTTAAGGGTGGTAAACGATAGGAATTCCGATGATGTTTCAGAGTTGGATAGGAACTAGTACACCGATCTATTCCAACCTCTTCTTCATCATCGTCGTCATCATCAAAAGGTCTTAGTCTTCGGCGCTTAGGTCGATGTAAAGGGGCATCCTCATCGTCATCATCGCCGTTCTCAGGGAGTTTTCTCTTGGATACAAGCTCCGGTTTGCGAAGTTTGGCGTCTTTTAATTTATCTTCTTTGGTAAGCGTTTTACTGGTTTGAGACGGTGGTACATCCTTGCTATCACTACTACTACTACTTGTGCCAGTACTAGAAGTGATGGAAGAGGAATCGAGAGGTTCAGATGTTTTAGAAGTTACTGATTGAGGAGGCGTTGGAGCGACTGAGGACGGTTTCTTCTTGACAGGAATGGATTTTACATCTGATGATGAGTTCTTAGGTTTTTTCTTAACAGCAATTATGTTAACAGGTGGTTCTTGAGGAGGAGTGAGGGAAGGTTTGATCACAGGTTGAATTTTGTTTTCTGTTGAAGATGAATCATTACTACTTTTTACTGGGCTTACATTAGGAGTAACTATATCATCACGTTTCTCAACAGGGATTTTAGAACGTTCGCGTGAGGAAGCACTTCCAAATTCTCCAGTCCCCAATGGTTCCCCAAACTCAGGTATGAAGACAGGTGTTATCCTTCGTTTTCCATCGAGCGTACGTGCTTCTATTTGTTTATCGGTGGGACCTTTTGGTTTAACAAATTGAGGTATCGAGGAAACACCATTCACTTTAATTGAATCTTTACAGGATGAATTTTCATCGTCATTGAATCCCAAAGCTTCAGGATTTTCAGCAATGAGAGATGTTCCGTTTTGTTGAGATTTAGGTTTCGTACCAAAGGACTTGCCATATCGATTCGTCATAAATTCATATGTCTTTGAATCCGAGATTGCGACTCCAAGCTCTTTCTCATCTAAAACACAGGCAGCAATTGAACCATCCATAGAACAGGCAACAAGTATATTTTTCCACCAGCTTATGTCGAGAACACTTTGATCAAATATGTCATTGACAACAAAATAGGGTCGCTTGAGATTCGTACACCATACTGAAAACCCACGGTCTCTTGATCCTAGGGCAACTGTTACATATGAATCAGACTGCCCTTCTCGTTGAAAAATCTGATTGTGAAAACGAACACAGGAAACTGCCTTTTTATGGCCAACAAAGTCTCTAGATTTTTTCCACCCTTGCCGATCAATCATTTGAGCGGTAGGGCCACCTCCATTCATGGCATGTGCTGATACTGAAAAACAAGGATTATAAAATCAAAAAGATACAAATTTTCCTCTTTTTACCCAATAAAGACCCATCAGGACTCCATCCAGGTCTAAGAAAATGCGTAGTGGCACCACATTCTAAAAAAGGTTCAGTAATGACAGAGTCAACTTCCCAATCAGAAGTTCTCCAAAGTCTTAATGTTTTATCATCAGATTGAGATGCTAAATATTTTCCAACTGGATCAAAAATGACCCCCTTTACTAGTCCCGTATGGCCTTTGAGTATCTTAATTACTTCTGGCAACTTATCAGCATTCCATATTATAATGGAATTATCCACACTAGCAGTTGCAATAAAATTATCTCTTACTGACCATGCAAGGTCAAGAATATCCCCATCATGTCTTCTCAGAGTAAATTTACATTTCCAATATTCCACATTGGCTCCTCCCAAGAGATTCGAGCTTTGCTGAAGATTGGACTGCTCCCAAATCATGACTATTTTATCATCCCCGCCTAAAAACAAGCAGTGGTTAGAAAGAATATTAATGGATCCTAGAATAAATCAATAAATGCTCTACCGGATGCCAAGAATCGTCCTGAATGACTCCATCGAACTGTATTCACACAACCCAAATGATGGTCCATTTGACTCAAAAGTTTAGGGGAAGTTGAAGACTCTACGCGGCCGTGCTCCTTTATATATTTCATATTCCAAATGGAGATGCGACCCGAAGAGTCATTTCCCTGACCCCCCGTCACAAAACGAGTTCCATCTGGATGAATATCAATGCTAAAAATCGGCTGACCCTCCTTTGCGATCCAACTCGGTTTCAGTAATTTCATGATAGTGTCTACGGAACTTTATTTATTTACTTTTTTTATTCATATTTTAGCCGCCATTTTGTTTCTCTTCTACATCTTTCAAGGAATCCTGAATCTTCCATTCATTTCCTTCACACCAACTCTTCTCTTCTTAATCTCACTTCTAAATCACGAATCTTTCTCTCTTAGGCGGACTCCAGATGAGACTCAAAACAAAGCAGAGAATCAATCCTCTCTCTCTTCTTCGGTAACTCCAAGCGCCAGTGTTTTTCTTAGTTATGATACGGTCTTTTCTTACACTTTCCTCTGACTCGAACTCCTTATTCAAAAACTGGGAAAGTCTTTTTTTATTTCACTGCATGCAGTTTAGCCTTTAGCTGCTAGAGCTAGAATTCACTTCGGCCATCCTCTTCTTGTAGCTTCATTTTTCTTCTACCATATTATTGTTAGGAATGATTACGACCATGTACTTAACTAACACTTGCGTCCTTAGTTACGTTCATTCATTGTCTTCCAGTTCTGGCCGCCATTCATATATATTAGATTAGTATACCTACTTCTTCCACTTCATCCTTCCATTTATCTTAAATCACTTTTTATATTATCAAAATTATTATGGTGGCGACAAAAGTTAGTCAGTCTGTTGCATCCCTCAACTTTGTCCTGGCTCTTACTAGTTCATATTTCTAACTAGTAGCAATTAATATCTGTTAATGTTAATAATATAAATCAACAATAGATGTAATTCAGCATTATATGGGAATAATATAAATAAACAATAGATGTAATTCAGCATTATATGGGATTTCTAAGTGATCTCTATATCTTATAGATATTTTAATGAAGCTCTTTGTTCAGTTTAATTAGTATTACCAGAATGCATGTAATCCAAGATCAGTTACTACAAAAATGCAAAGGTAATGATCACGTGAACCATCAGAATGTACAATTTTTTAGGGTGGTGGTGATATGGAATAAATATTGTCTGTAATGATTAACAAACATAGGACTATAATATGTTTTTTCTCTCCTCCTGCCTGATAGACAGTAGTGATGTCTTGCTTACGTTGCGTGCATTTCATCATCGTGAGGTTTGATGGCTTTCATCCTAGGGCTAGAGTTATTTTTTTCTTCTTCTTTAACTTATCTCTAATTTCTCCACATTTAATGGGCTAGGCACGCCAATCTATGGGCAATTATGTATGCTCAAAGTAATTTCTTAAATTATGATTACATCCTTTTTCCTACATTTCATAAAACTATATAACTATAAACTATATACAAGTAAGTACATAATATAGGTAAATCCATTGAAACTGGATCCTATTTAAAAATAATGAAAGTTAAGGATTTATTCCTTTTTACTAGAAAATTTAATTTTTAGAATTTTTTTTTCTAAAAATTTTAAATTTAATTTTTGAAATTTTTTTCCAAAAAATGTAATATTTGAAATTTGAAAAAAAGTTATATTTGAAATCTAATTTATCAAATTGTGTTTCCAAAAATTGCATATTTGAAGTTTCTTTCTGTGAACAAATGTGGATTTTTGAAAAAAAAATTCAAAAATTTAATTTTCTCTAAAGATTTTTGGAATTTTTTGTTCCAAAAAATTTAACATTTAAAATTTATTTTTTCAAAAAAATTTGATTTTTGGATTTAAAAAAATAATCCAAAAACCAAGGGGCCCTCAAAGTAGAATCCTTTGACGCCCCTGGTTCGAGAATAAGGTGTCATACTTTGAATAATATTTAGAAGGAAAAGTTGACAGATTCCATCGAACGTGGGAACATTGTCTACTTACTATATTCGTAAAACCACTTACCTTTGAATTATAGCTAATTTACCGTACACGCTTAAGTATTCAACAAATTTAGAAATAAGTTTGGCTTGATATTTTTTATCTTACTACTTACTATCAATATCATTCAACAAAGGTCTCAATTATATAAATAATTCCTGATTATTGTTGGATCAGTCCTTGGACTGATTGCCTTATCATTTTTTTTCACCGCCCTTTCAGTCTTCTTTTTTATCAGTCCGATCTTTTTTACGTTCCTAAGGACTCGGTCTTTCAGTCCTAGCTATTTTTTTATTTTCTTCACTCATAGCTAGGGGTGAAGACTATAAGAACTAAGAAAATAATGAATGATAGCCTAAACATATACGTTCTAGTCACACATCTCCTACTGTTATATGGTAGTTATGGGAATTCTTGCTCTTTTTAGAGAACCGATCTTTCGATTCGGGTCAATAAAAAGAGCCGGCTCTTTCGACTCCCAAATGTCTCTACAGATTTTTTAAGAAAATAAATCCCGCAAAAAATATTTTCCTCCTATTTTTGCTTCAAATTTCATCCTGACGAAAAAAAGAATTATAATCAAAAAGGCAAGAAATACATCATTTAGGGGAAGCCGGCTCCCGTCTTTCATTTCAAAGAGCCGGCTCATAGATCCGTTACATTTGCGAACGACATATCACTAGTATCTTGTCTATTTGAAAGAGCTTATGAATTATGATGTAACTTCAGCGACTCAAATTACGTTGTTAGTAGTAACTAGTGACTAAGGTCATTTCATCTGTTGTAGTTTCTACAAAAGACCGATAAGGACTGGTCATAGGACTGACAAATTTTATTAGAACCGGACTGATAGGACTGTAGTCTTTTTAGTTTTTTAGACTGATCCAACACTAATTTATTGACCTCCAATTATATATTTGATGGCACTGGTTGCTTTGAGTTCTTAATGATAAAGATGGGTGGATTGAAAAAATTGTGATATTTTAAAGTAGTGAAATTGATTGGAAATGCGTGAATCTCATTTCAACTGCATGATACTTGAGATTCCTTCATTTGTATTTGTACTAGTGTTTAAATGGACTAATATCAAAATAATTTCTGATCCGATATTTTATAAATGATTAGATCCACCCGTATCCCTGAGAGAAATAGTTCTGTTTTGTCACAATTGGTTTGTTGAGTTGACTGTTCATATTGGATTTGTAATCCAATATGTTACCAATTCATCTTTTTTTAGGCATTTTAGGTTAATACTCTATTTGATCGAAATGCTGACTCGTGAGAGACAAATTTAGTGAGGAATATACGTTTGCCGTCGAAATAAATTTTAAATTAACAATATATTTTATTAATTTTAATTAAGTGCAATTTAGCTTTTGAGTTTTTATTGGTACGATTTATGGAAATCAGTTTATGGCTTTAATTTATAATATACAAAAAAAATAATAATAATTAATTAATCAAATTCTTTCAAACCCAAATAACTCTACGGATAAGAATGATAAAGAGCTATAATTAGTACCATCAAATCCGATATCATGCAAAAATTATAAATTAGTCCAAATCGGGTAATTGCAACCGGAGCAATATTTTAAAGATCTTTGCAGAATCGCTAAAACTAATTATCTAATCATCCACAACTATAAACAATATATGTAAATACATAAATATCATGTTTGATAAAGGTGTCGATAAATAGTTATTCCTTATATTTAGCGATGTAAATCCGGTGTGTTTTTTAGCTAGCCCGTTTTTTTGTAATATGAAGAATGAATTTTATTTTCCTTAGCAGTTGTCATTATTATTTAATTCCTGAGTAGTGAATTTTCTTTATAAATAGATTCAATTATATTCAAAACCTGATTGAACATTCGTGTGTGTTCATAAAAGACGGAGCGTAACCCTGAGGATTTGTTGCGGAGTTATAATTGAAAGTCCTCTATTGGACTTAGAGTAGAATTGAGGATCGACATTGAAGTAATTCTGGCAAATGTCCTTGTTTAGATCCTTTTCGCCTTCCTCTCTACTCACAGCTGATTGTAGCTGATCTAATGAAACGTCATAAGCAATATTCTTTCTCTTCTTCTAAACATTCTTCAAATTGTAAGAGTTACCATGTGTTGATTTTTGGTTTCTCTTTTTTAACATACCCATCTACACTGGATTTTCTTCATCATTTGTTATATTACTTATCCCTAGGGGGAGACACACTGATTCCCTTCCCCCCCCCCCACCTGCTGAGTGCCTAGCTGGAGGAACATGTAGCAGCTTCTAATTTTAAGCCAATCAGAATTGATAACTACTAAACCCTACCTTCCTTGCCTTGAGTGTACACTCTTTACCTAGAGTCCTTTAACCAACATATATGGATGAAAAAAAATTCTAGATGAGAAGTTCATCTTATATTTTAAAAAAATTGCCAAATCAAAATTCGCTTAAAAAAATGCAAAAAACTGTTTTGCACTATTTTTTGCAAAAAAAAAGAGATAATATTGTTTATTAGCATTGTAAAAAGGAACACAAGCCTACGAAGATTTTTTTCGTTTTTGCATAACAAAAAGTTATGGAGAATAATATTGTCGACAAAATAACCCTCCATAACTGGTTCATTTTTGCAAATAATGGAAAAGTTATGTAATAAAATGTTCTGGAAATTAAAAATACTACATAGTTTAATATGGAGGTATAGATTTACATTTTGAAAAAGCATCTTTTTGTGGCATTTATGTACAAAAAAAAATTGAAAATTGACGTTTGATGAAAAATATTTCGGTAAAAGACAGATATTTCAGTTAGGAATCAATTTTTATGTGGAAAAGAATTTCCAGACAAATTTTTACAAACTTTATTTTATCTACAAATCTAATATTCTGTCGCCTTCTTGTATTTTTTTGCGCATAAAAAAAAGAATGTGCAATTTTCACCGATTTCTTATTTTTACCATAACTTTTGATTTTGAATCAAATTAAAAAACGATCTTATTCGTATTGTTCTTTTTTGAGACGCCAGTAATTTTTTGATTTATAACTCAAACCCCCTATCTAGTCTTCTTTTTTTTGGTATACAATAAGCTCTCCTTATAACTCCAAAAAAAAAAAAAAAAATAATAATAAATCAGGATCCACGTCTTTACCTGACCAAGTTCAAAAGAGACACCAATGGAAAGTTTCAGCTTGCTAGGTCCAACGGTTTGAACACTCATAAAAGTCCCACTCTCGCATATTGAATTTTATATATCATATAAAATACTACCAATTCATTACCAGGAGTTATTAAGCGTCGAGGAACATACAAATTTTGATTTAATAATATAGAAGAAATCCTTGGTGTTCATCTCCGTTTTTCGTTGCACACTCACACGTAACTACTCACTTAATTCTTAGGCGTTCCCTCCTCAAGAATAAAGAAATAATAATAACAGTTTGATAAAACAAAATAAAAAAATATCCTTGAAGTTGCGAAAAGAAACCAACTTATATGTACAATATATATGTAGCAGAAATAACAGCTTAGGAAAAAAAAATTAATTATATTTTTATGTCACTGGTAGTATTCTAACTCGTTGCTACACCTCAATTAAAAGTTACCCTTCATTTCTTTAAATTTTATGTCAAGTATTTCCATTTTTTAATATGAGTTGAATTAAATGCCTGCAAGATTTTATTCATTTTATAGAGAGATCCCTGTATGAAACACTCCTTTTTTTTTTATGTTGTATCCGTAACTGTATGATATATATCAGGGAGTACTCTATACAGTACACTTGTGACTGTTTTTCATACATTCAGACATACATATAAACTTTGCTTTAATAATATACATACATAGATATCAGCTTAAAAGAATTGTGTCATTTTTTCCACTTTTTCTATTATTATTCTTCCCAATTATGGAGTTATTATACAACCAGCGGTAGTACCCGGCATTGCCAAAATTGTGTGGTGTCGACAAGCAGAAAAACTTTGCTTTTAAACTTTTGCCTTTCACAGGCCTCCTGATAGTCCTAGTAGGCACGGAGAAGTCGTTGGAGAAGTGATTCATCGATTTGGTGGGGTCCTACTTGATATTCTTCTCGAGACTGTACATGAACTTCGGATCCCTCCTTAAATTGGGCCCTCTTCTTCCTACTTTCCTGAAGATGTCTTCTTCATCATTCTTCATCTTGGCCACCTTGAAAAAACAGGCTCCGGGAGCGATTGACAATGTCCATTATCCTCATCACCTCAACTTCAGCCTCGAGATACGCTGCCTTTTGACATCTTGCTCACTCATGATGACGAAATGTCTATTACAGTTTGTTTATGCACAAAGGATAGCTGAGCCAGAATTTCAAAAATAATCACTAAAACTTCCTATATTAATGAGAAAACTAACATTTATTAATTTTACAGATTAAATTAATTAATATTATAGATTACAGATTTGCTATATTAATATCGAAGATAATTCCCCAATAAATCCTCATTTTCACGCTAACTTTTTTATTGTGCACAATCACACATAATTATTCAAATAATGACAATTAATAGGTTGAGAAATGAAAAAATAAACAACATTATTTGATACAACTGGATACTGTATAGTGTTGTACAACATAATGTAACTAAATCTCATATTAAAAAATAAAATTGATGTCATAGTATGTAGATGAATGGTTGGGTGTTTTGTTGAAATCTGTTTTTCTTGTCCAGCAGTTGGTACGATAGATTAAATTGAAAGTTCTAGAAATAGTGACGTCATAGACTCTGAATGGTTGCCTGTCGTTCACAGCAATCGGTACAATATATCAGATTGAAAATTCTAGAAGCCTGATTACATGATGGTCTAAGCTTGTATTTCTATTAACCTTGTTTTAGACCAAGTATCTACACAGACCTAAAATCACTGTACATAATCTGAAAATCAATCCATACACACATTGCTAATAGTTGGGGATTGTTAAGAACTGAAAAAGAAGTAATTCGAATTCAACCAATCAACGTTCAGAACACTGATATGGGGAAAGAAAAATCGAAGGATCACAACAAAAATACAGTTTACATTTTTAAATTACTGAGGTGACGTCGTGAATTACACGTGAAAAACTTTAACTCAATGTCTAAAATTACTCCGCGAGAGTCTTATAAACAATAACCCCTTTTCGAATAGATTTTATCGTTACAGTAATCAATTTAATTTAAATATATGTATTTAATATTACAATACCATTTGATTCAGTACAACTTCACGGACATGGAATCCTTTTTATTTGTGCGATCGTCAAAACATAACTTTCACTACCTACTGAGACTGATTCGACTGTTTTGAAACTAAAAATCTTCGTTAAAAAATCTGCCTCCAGGGTCGTTTACAGGGGATGGGCTGGAGAGGAAGTAGCCCCCCCCTAAAAAAAAATAAGAATTTTTGGTTTTTTAAATATAATTTTTTTTTGTCATTCGGGGAAATTATGTAGCTGAAAAACAAAAATTTAATTTTCTATGAATAGCTAAGGATTTTAGAATTTTTTTTACAAAAAAAAGAATTTTATTTTATGTGAATACCTATGGATTTTTGAAATTTTTTCCAAAAAAATTAATATTTGAAATTCAAATTTTCTATATTTTTCCAAAAAAATTAATTTTCTATAAATAACTATGAATTTTTGAAAAAAAATTTAATTTTTGTGAATAGCTATGCATTTTATAACAAATTGGATTTTTTTTCTCAAAATTAATATTCCTTGATATCTATATTTATTGATTTTGTGTATTTAAAGAAAATGTATTATGCTGTTTTTGAAGAAATCAATATTTTATGTCCAATTTTCTATTTTTTTATTAACAAAAAAAAGTTTAAGCTGCAATAAGTCGACCACAACTGAAATTTTGCATAATGCTTATAAAATTAAAGGTGAAGTACTACTAAATGACCTTAAAGTTTCAACAAAAAATATTCAGAAATTATATTTATTAAGGCTTTTGTTTGTATTTTCTTAGTTGAAATAAGTTATTTTCTTGTTAAATAATATTTCAATAAATAAAATACCATGAAGTTAAATAAACTTTTTTTTAAATATAAGTTTTGTAGAAATATACATAATCTGTGATAAATATTATTTATTTTATCACTTAAAAAAGATAATAACTATGCAGACGCTTTACTCCGTATAGGGCACACCGATCTGAAGACTTTTTTTTATACTAGCACAATTTTCGAATTAACAAAAAATAGATATTGTTTTATTATAAATTCATTGGGATATAAATATTTATATTTTTAATAACATTTCTTTTCATTCTTCAAAATTTATTTTCATTTTTTCTCACCGATTGATATCGAATTTATTTGCTTCATAGGTCCGCTTGAAACTATTTTTTTAATTATATTTTATGTTAGTTGATGATATTTTGTATCCAATCAACTTTTTTTTTCGAATTTGAAATCATTTATTCTAGATGGAAAAGTAATATATTGACCATTTTACCATGTATAGTTCATTTTTAGACTATTAATTATGACAAGCTCAATTCATTTTTTTATAAAATTAAATCCGAAAAATGTCTTGATATCTTTTTGATTTCTTTGTTTTTTAATGAAGGGAACAAAATTTTATAAGTCTGAACAGTAAAATTTTGACTTATGCTATTTTTTCTTTCTATGTGAATTTACAAGGGAAAAAAAATATTTCCATGGAATTTTGAGTCTACCAGATTATCTCTGGTAGACTCAAAATTCCATGGAAATATTTTTTACCCACAAAATTATACTATTTGGAATTTTTTTGAAAAAGTAACTGTTTCTTAGAAGTTTTTTTCTAAAAAATGTATTATTTGAATTTTTTTTTAAGTTTTATATTACAAATTTAATTTGTGAAATTTTTGTGCATAATTTTTTTTTTTTTTTTGAAAAAATAATTCCTAAAATTTCAATTTTTATGTGCCAATTTTCAAAAAAATTAAATTTTTTGTGAATAATTGTGGAATTTGAAAAATCGAATTGTATATTTGAAATTTATTTTCAGAAAATTTAATTTTTTAAATTTTTATTAAAAAAGACTCCAAAAACCAAATCCTCCTAAAATATAACCCTTTGAATGCCCCTGATAGTGAAATAGTATTTTTTTAACTATTATGTAAAATATTAAAGGTTTGGCATTGGGAATTTTTACTAAGATCGCATCGGAGTTGGCATCAGGATTTTTTTTAATCATCCCATGACTACTATTTTTACTAAATATAAATTGACTCTTCTCATTTGACCAAGGCTTAAATTTCCCTCTAATCCAATCCTTGAGATATTTGTAATAAAAAGTATCAAAGACAGCCTTTAGAGGGCTCTAAAAACGTATTTCTCAAAAGTTACCGGTTTTTCACCGTAAAGATCCAGTAAATTTGACATGATTTTCATTCTGATATATAAGGAGTTAGCCTCAGTACTTAATTTTTATAATTGAAGGCTGTATAACAGTTTATATACAGTTTTATAACCTACCATAAAATGCAGGCATGCCCTCAAATCAATTTACATTTGTTTAATGGTCTGATTTGTTAAATTTTTACCTACATTCATTAGACTCAATGCTATGAAGAAATAAACATTGTTTCAAAACTACGTATAATGTTTTTACTCACCTCCTGTGAAGTTAAAAAAAAAGACATGTAAAATTTCAAGCACCCATACGTTGCTTCAGTTGTTATTGATACGCCAGGGAGCTTATTTCCTATAAAAATATGAAGTTCAGTGGATTATTTTGGATTAAAATTCTGATGGGATGGCTTACCTGTGAAGTCATTGGTATTCTTCTCTGCATTATTCTCGGAATCTACTTTCAATTGACATATCCCTACGATGAGGATCAAGAAAAAACCGGAGAGACTTTTGATTCTTTTGTTAGTAAAGCCGTCATATATTTCCTTGGAATCTATTTGATCATTCTAAAACTACTAACGTCTTATAAGTTTATTAGAGGAAAAACCAAGGAAGATTCGAAGGTAATTATTTTTTTGTTAATTCAAAATTCAGGGGCATCCGCAAAGAGTTGACTGGTGAGGCTGTAGCCTCCTCCCCTCTAAAAAAATATGATTTCTTTCTTTTTACTAGAAAATTTTATATTCAAAATGTGATTTATCAATTATTTTTTTCAAAAAATATAATTTATTGCGAATGGCTATAGATTTTTGAACGATTATCCAAAAAAATTAATATTTGCATTTTTTTTCCAAAAAAATTATAATTGAATTTTTTTTCAAAAAACTTTATATTTGAATTTTTTAGATAAAAAATTAATTTTCTCTGAATAGCTATGAAATTTTCTCAAAAAAAATTAATTTTCTATGAATAGCTATGAATTTTTGAAATTTGTTTCCGAAAAATTAAATTTTTTTGCTAATAGCTGTGGATTTTTTTAAATTTTTTTAGAAAAAATTTAATATTTGAAATATTTTTCCAACAAGTTTAATATTTGAATTTTTTTTTCAAAAAATTATTTTTTTGTGAATAGCTGTGGATTTTTGAATTTTTTCGTGAAGAGTTGTGGAATTTTGAATATTTTGCCAAAATATTTAATATTAGAAATTAAATTTTTGAAATTTTTGTTCAAAAATAATTTAACTTTTGGATTGTTCTTCAAAAAAATCCAAAAACTTAGCTCCAAAAATATAATCCTGCGGACATCCCTACAAATATATACCTAATTTGTGTAGGTTTTCAAATCATTTAAGATTTTTTAAAACTTTTTTAACATAGGTCTTTAAGAGCTATTTTTATATTTTTATCTGAAAAATTGAAATAAAAATTTAATAAAAAATAAGTTATTTGATGAAATATGTATATTATTTAGGCTATTTGAGATATAAAAAAATATTTTTTCTTAAAATAGGGTCATTTGTATGATTCAAACCCAAAAAAAAGGCTGCACATTTATCTTTGACCCAGACCCCGTTCTCACTAAAACCAGCCACGCTTCACTCAACTTTCAATTGTTTAGCATATCATTAATCTTGTTTCTTCTTTATCTGGTCCGAATTGATTTTTTTCTCCCTATAAAATGTATGTATTTGGTACTGAGAAAAAATTGAAATGATCGTGAGAAAATTTGTTAAAAAAAGGTCTCAAGTTCAATAATGTTCCAAATTTAAACTTTTGAGTCCAAGTTAAGTTATAAATCTTAGCTTTCAAGTCAATATTCCAAGTCCCCAATTCTGGCTGTTATCCCTATATAGCTTAGTTAATCCTCTGTTTGATATAGAAATGCAATTGGTAATACAAAGGCTTATAAATTTTTTAACTGTTCATCAACTTCACTAAAGTCTTGAGTACAATCAATTTTCATGTCTTCAAAATATGAACTGGAGTCCTCCAAGTCGTCATCCCAGGGGCGTTCGTAGGATGAGTACATGGTTTTTATAATATTTAAAAAAAATCCATAACTATTCACAACACATAATATGTCAGTCTTGGACTATTTTTTTTATATTATTATTAATCATGACATTGGTATCAATGTAGAAGGGTTTCTGGTCTTATATCTTTGTAGTTATACATACATATAAATATTGTGATTTTGATAATTATATAATTAAAATAACTATCAGTTATGGCACTATAAAATTAACAAAGGACCTCCTAGTGAATATAAGAATACCAAAACAGGGTTTGGCTCATATAAATTCCCATAATAAAGTAGAAGTCATTGTCCTATATTATAATTTATATGATATGAGTGTACACTGTACAGTTAGTTGCTATTTAGATTAAACCTGTGACGTCACCCCTTCGCCAACAATAATAATAAAAAATACTTACTAGAGTGCTGACATATTTTTATTTTAGATAATTTTAATTACTATTGTCGATGACAGTTAATATGATGGGAGGATTTTATAGATATCTAGAGATTTGGTTTTCAAACTTTTTTTAACTCGACCCTTAAAATATGTAGCTAGACAATGTGCGATTTCTAATCCCCTGATTGGGGGATGAATATAAAAATTGGAGTTCATTTTATGCAAATAGATTACTTATAGACGGTACCCATTAAAGCTCACCCAGAGGGAAAGAATAGAAGTTATTTAGCTATATTGATCAAAAAGGGAGATTTTCATTTTACAAATATTGAAAAGTATAAGAAATACAACGTCAAATAATCGAATATATTGTAAATATAAAATCAGCGATATTTGAGCTACTTGGAATCATTTCTATACTATCAATTATCTTTTTTGCGGCAAATAAAGTTAAAATTGTGATCAAAAACAAATAACATTACCGACTGTGGATGTGCAAATAGGTTTATAAACGAACCGAGGTCTTTATGTAATGGATGTCCGCTCTGCATTGAGCAATGAGGGTCTACTCTAGGTTTAATTTTAGACACAGTAACTCGAAGAGCATCCTC
Source organism: Lepeophtheirus salmonis (assembly GCF_016086655.4). NCBI lineage: Eukaryota > Metazoa > Arthropoda > Copepoda > Siphonostomatoida > Caligidae > Lepeophtheirus > Lepeophtheirus salmonis. The sequence continues at coordinate 3,313,891 of NC_052135.2, read as the reverse complement.
CATATTAACCTGCGATCTGTATTTTTGATATAAGTTAATACGGAAAAGGTCTTCTGAAATAAATAAGATGAGCTAAATGGTAAAATGATCCACAAAAGATCAATAAGAAATATGTAAGAAAACTTAAATTACTTTCTTTTTCTTTTGAACCCATCCATTGTGTCTCACAACCCCCACGTTGAGGACCACTGATCTATACAATTACTAGTTGTGTATTTTAATGTCAAAATAGATTAAAAATACTTAAAACTATACTGTCCATCAAAAACCTACTCCTCTAGGGTCTTGTTTTATTACATATCAGACCCTAATATGTATTAAGTAAATGTTATTACGTCGTTATATAATCTTATTTACATAGTTTGCCTAATCTATTTGCAAGAATCAAATATTTTTCTCCACTTTTATCGTTACTAATCGATGCACAACAAGATTATTTGTACAAATCTAGCCATTCAAAGGGATTATTAGTATCTATTCATTTAATTTAATTCAAATATCCGTTCTTATTTTACTTCAGAAAGTATTCAATCCATTCATAACTACTGCCGTGTATTTGGATGTAAAAATGGGACGAAAAAATAAAAGGACCTAAAACTTTATTGTCTATCATTCTAACGTTAATTTCAAATAAAAATATGACCCTAATATGATTAAAAAAATATATATTATACATTCTATAATTTACATACTAGTGTAGGGAATAAATTAACTGTTACATTTGCATGAATCAGATAATTGTCTTCGATTATCCGACTTTTCTTATTTCTAATCGATCTAAAATAAAACTAATGGGTCATGACTATAAAGTTACTTGTATTATTTTGTTTAAAAACGACGAAGAGTGGGGCCATTTGGACCCCTAAAACATATACAATAGATAAAAATATATTACTATAATAATTAAATTATTATTAAACTTTGTGTATATTGGAAATGATAAATATTGATAATAGAGGGGAACCCTCATTTTGTTCTAATGAATGAAAGCAAAAAAGGAGTTTATCTTTGAGCGCAGAATCTAAAACTAATCTTAGTTTTTCTCTCAGTCATCTGAATTCTGAAATACCTGGAATTATAGTTATTCGGGACTATTATTGTTTAGAGTCATTTTTTACCCTTAAAAATCCCCAAATTAAAAGTAGGATTAATAAAACTTATGTAAAAGTTTGTTTTTATGATTATATGGTGTTTTATTGCTTCTGTATCTTGTTCTGAATTCGATATATATCCCATTTTAGGCTGTAAAATGATCAAAAACGACACTCTTAGACTGCTTAGACTCTTTTAACTTATTCATAATGCAATAGTGATCAGGAATATGATAGCTTATATTATAGAAAAATATTCAATTCATAATTTAAAAAAAGATCTATTTAAAAAATATCCATCTCCAAGGATTTTTTTCCAAATATATATATATATAGTCCTGCGGACGCCCTTTCAAAAGCTCAGCCAGTAGTGATCTAGGGGCTAAAGTAATCCTTGGTTCATCATGATATATTAATTATTTTTAAGCTGTTATTATTAACGTGGGGTGCAAAAGTTTGTTGCCTATAACTTTGTTTAAAGAAAAGATAATTAAATTTCGTTTTCATAAAAAGTTTATTTGATCTTTATATATATTTTTTTTTTATGATTGGAAAATTATATTGGCTAAATGATGACTACGATTCGAAAATAGAGAAAAAATCTTAAATTTCACCAGACAGCCTTAGGATTGTTGTACCATACTCGTTGATCATTATCTCTCAGTAGCAATTTATGCACTAATTGAATTTTGTACGGGAACATTTTCAAATCAGTTTTCAAAATTCGCCTTAAACTGCGTAAAGAAATGAGTAACTGGGAAGCATGTATCCGAATTGATGTATCTGGCGACTTTGCAACACGATTGTACAACAGGGCCACATTTTCAGTGTTACGGGACGTACGTTGTCTTCCAGAACGAGGTCTGTCTGTTGTCGTACTGTACTGTCGAAAATTCGTATTTAAATTGTGGTTTTGTGAGGCACTGGACGATTAGGATATCAAAATGCTAACGGAACTTTTGTCCCACCCGTTATTTCATTCTTAAGTAGATAAGATTTAAGTACTATATGACTACATGTGAAGTGATACCAATCGATTACATTTTATAGCTCCTCTGTTGTTTTTTTTTTTGGAGTTGGTAGTCTGAAAACTTATTTATCTTATCCTAAACTGTTATCTTTATTATTAAATTCCTGAGTAGTAAACCTCTATTTCTACTCAATTTATTGATCAAGGGCATCCGCAGGTTTATATCTTTTAGTATGGGGCTTGGTTTTTTGGGATTCTTTTTTTTTCCAAAAGACATTCCAAAACTTAAATTTTTGGAAAAAAATCTAAAATCCACAGCAATTAAAAAAAATACTAAAATCAACAGTAATTCACAAAAAATTTAAAAATTATATTTCAAGTATAAAATTTCTTGAAAAAAAATTTCTAAAATCCACAACCATTCACAAAATATTCAATTTTTTCGAAAATAATTTCAAATATTATTTTTTTTTTTAATTTCAAAAATCCAAAGCTATTCTCAGAAAATTCGATAATTCACAGCTTTTCACAAAAAGTTAAGTTTATTGGAAAAAAAACTTCAAAAATTCACAGTTGTTCACAAAAATTTGAATTTTTGTAAAAAAAAATTTGAAAAAATATATTTCATATAAAATTTTTTTTTTTTAAATTCAAAAATAAAATTTTAAGAAAATTTTTTCAAAAATCCATAGTTGTATACAGATAATTAAATTTTTTCGAACAAATATTGAAAAATTAAATTTTCTAGTTAATAGAAAAATTCCTTAATTATCGGGAGGGAGCTACATCCCCTCCAACCCACTCCCTGCGGACGCCCCTGTTAATATAAATGAAACCAGATCGAACATTTGTGTGAGCTTATAAAAGTAATCCGGTTTTAGGAGGATAGGGTGTTTAATATTATTTTTTCGGGAATCTAGTAATTTTTTTTAAGCTATACTTCTATTTTTAGAAAACTTTCAACTTTTTATTCAACAAACAACTAAATAAATTTGTAAAACAGTTTTTAGATGTCTTGGGACAGAATATAGAATTGAGGAAATTCTCGAAATAGAGGTCAGATGTTCATAATAGTTGTATACTAAATTTTAGTATATAACAAGTTTTTTTGTTTTTTTTAAATAAGAAAAGAAGATCCACTTTAATCAATTGAGAACAGTAAGTAATTAGTAAATGATCATATGATCTCTCAAATTGGCGTTATACATTTTCAAATTTAACTAAAGTTGACATTTGATTAGATGATTTTCGAAATAAATAGAATATTTAGGGAAAATTTTCCTAGTATTTATCATTGGTTTGATATAATTGTAAACAAAATAAAATATATCTTATTTTCAATGAGTATCAATTTTCCGAAAATGCAATTTTTTCTGATTTTTTATGCCATCCAATAAAATATATACTTATATTTGTACGTTTCAGAATCTCATTCCAATGTTTCACTCTATCTTAGTGGTTAAAGGATTTCTAACCGCTGTTCCATTATCCTTGTTAGCTTACGTTTTCTATATTTCAATAATCATCAGGAAAATATGGCCCATGGTGTATTCATTAATTACAATATTACCTTTTAGTAAGTTTTATTAAATATTTTTAACTCTTAATCATCTTTTGTTTTTGTTTTTTCAGTTTATCTATTTTCACAATTTATTTTAATTAACAAATCCATTCAAGTCCTAAAGTCTCATTATGAAATCCCCGTGAGGACTTCAAGAAGAGCCTATACTTGGAGCTGAGTACTTTTTGGAAGAACATGCCTTTAATCAAAAGAATAAATTATATTAAGTGATGAAATATGTGTATTTAAGGAAGATATTCCTGATTTGTACTCAAATTATCTATTACTCATTTTATGATTAAATCCAGGAATATCGTATATTTCATAAAATGTATACATATTTATATATCTATGTATATTAATATAGCAAAGTTTGTGTGTCTGTGATGGACTCATTTTTAAGTGTGCACTTAATAGTTTCGAATGTATGACTACTTTATTGAAGAAATAACAATGTAGCAACGGGCTTGTGTAGCTAAAGCTGAGTGTGTCATATTAAAAAAGAAAAGAAAAAAAAAGGGGGGTAATATTCATAGTATAAAAGCCAAGTTTGTCTGTCTTTTTGCTATTTATAATAACAACTTTGAGCAATGGTAGAAACTCCGTCTTGTATATTATTAAGATATCACAAATAACTAGTAATAGCAAATATAAAATTTTGATTATGTTTATTGGTTTCTCGGATTACATTTATTGGGGGGGGGGCTGATTGGAGGGACTATGGATTAACTCACCATTAATACTGCCGATAAATACTTGGTTGTCCAGGCCCCTTACTCCCCCCTTGGTGATAACGACCCTGAGATATTGCGAATTGTGAAGTACATTCGCGAAAAATCAGTTAATCATCCTTGATGAGGAAAGTTCCTACTTGTAAAGCAAATTGTATCCTCACACGCTTAAAAATCCATATTTTCACATATTTAATTACAACCAATTCTAGTATAATCTCTAATAGGGGATAATTATAATATGGTCTTATAGATAATTATTTCAAATAGTTTTTTTTACAGTGAAGTAATTAAGCTTTAGCTTTGTATGTAAGATTGTAGTGTCCAAAGAGGTCACTTAGTTTTATGACTATGAAGGAGGGATTAGCTTCTAGAAAATTATTTATCTATGTAATTATTGCTGATCACGTCATATTAAAAAAAGAAAAAAAATAGAGAATTACATATTTAAAAAATAAAGAATGTGACATTAGATTAGGTTTAGCAACGAGCGTATGTCTATAACTAAAGCTCAGCCAGGGATCACTCTAAAGTACTCCCTGGCTCATCATGTCATATTAAAAAAGAAAATTACATAATTTACAGATGTAAATGCTAAGCATTCTTTATAAACGCGAGTTGTACGTATAAGTTTGTTTCTTGGCAACTTCAATAATGTTTTTTTTTATTTTCTCAACTGTTATTATTCTTCCACTTTTGAGGAGAGAACAATTAAGCAGGCATGTAAGTTGTTTTCTGCTATTTTGGCGTTGCGTTCATTTTTTTTTTGTACCGTGTTCAGCGTTCAGCCATTATTTCCGTTCTATTCTGTGTAGGCAACCTTTGAGATATGGAGTACTAACTTCAACATTTCTAATCAATGAGTGGGCCACTATCAACAATAATGCTAAAGAATACACTCAAACTACGGAAATATGTTCTAAATATGCCAGTCAATGCGTCTCTGCGTCACGCGTGTCATAGGTTGCCGACCCCTGATATACACAGTACGTAACAAATCGCAAATTCCACTTTGATATTGTCAGGGAGGCCTCGTTCGAGAACTAGGTTTCAAGACTTTTTAACACAAAAATTTGGTAAATATTAGCGTTCAAATGAACTACAACTGACTAAAATAGGTTTGTTTATCCATTGTTTAAATGAAGGCCAAAAAGCAAAGTAGAGTCGACTTGATTCGTGCCCAGCACAGCAAAAAGAAAAACTGGACCATGGACTAGTTCAGAAACTATAAGAAGGACCGCTACCTAGCCTACACAGTCGATAAGGTTCTGTGGGTCAACCAGACTAAGTTCACAACCCCCGCAATGATACTGGGAATTGTTGAATGACTCAATGATAATTTTTTTCGATTTCTGAAAATTTTTGCCTCCCTCCTCGCCCGTCATGAATCCTCTCGACTATGTTACCTGGGGCTATGTCGAAATTAGGGCATGTGCCATCCCCCATCCTAGCCGTGACGTGCCTCACCCTCCTTTGTGGCGAAAAATTGGTCTCCTGAGCGGTCGTCTTTGCTCTATGTTCCCTTTAACATATATTTAAATAAGTAAAAAAAAAAAAAAATATATAAACTTTGATTTCTTGAATTTTTGTAAGAGCTATTAGAACGGAACACCAAACTTATGTTATGCTGACATAAGGTTGATAATTTTGGTAAGGATACAAAAGCGTGCGAGGAGAAGGGAAGAAATACTTATGGTGTCATTGATTAAAATAATAAACATCTTCCTCTATTAAGAACGTTATCAATTCCCCCCTTTATTATTCAATATTAATATAATATTAGATACTGATAGTCGAAAGAGAACTGAATAAAATACCTAAAATAACGTCGCCTTCTGTCTGGATTTCTGGAAATTGAGGTCCAGGAATTTGGAAATACTTACCCGACGAGGAGCAAATGGCTTGTCAGATTTGTTGATATAACTATTACTATTTCAAGCACTTCATAGTAAGCAGGGAATATTTGAGTAGCCTCTATGAAAAAATGCCTTCTATAATTAAAGCAAAGGAGACTATCCTTACTTGTCAGCATTACCATCGTTAAATTGCAACGAAATGATATTAAGCTAGAGCCATTCCGATTTAAATTGACCAATTTCCTATCAGAAAATCCAGCTTTCAATGAATTGAGAGACCTAGCATATGTTGAAGATTCAATCTATATAAATGCATAAGTTATACTCGGTTTCCAAAAGGACATGAATACAATTTCTTATTGGTCCTTCGTCACATATACACACATATATTGGCCATTTTATTATTTCGATGAAGAAATTTTGGCTATTTTATAGAAATACAAATGTATATCGATGCTTTTTAATAAAATATTATAATACAGTATCGAATAAAATATTATATAAGAATTCAATATTATGATATATATAACTATGTAATTCATTTTAAAAATTGTAGAGCAATGATTGTTTTAAGAAATAAATATAAATTGGTGTGATTATTTGGTTAACTACTAGATTATTTCGTGCCTCTTATCTATTTCTTTTTAGAAGAAAGGTTGCGTGGTACAATAAATTAACGACGTGCTATTATAAGTAGTTACGTCAGCAGGCTATCTACTTTAACCGTAGCTGACTTCCTCATGTGTTTGAGTCACGGCCCAAAACATTCAAAATTTAAGACTATATTTTAGGTCAAGAGCTCAAAAAAGGCGATAGATTTTGTTAAAATACCCCAAGTATGCCCTCTTGTAGTGATGTGGATTGCAGGAGTCGCTCTGGAGCTGAGGGGATTATACTTTTTTCATTTCCAAGGGACGCATTCCTTAGAAGGCAATGGGTCATAAAAATGAAAAGAAAGCTGTGGAAACCATCAGATAATTCTCGATTGTGCTCAAAACATTTTGAAGAAAATCAATTCGTAAAGAATTCGAAGGGAAAGAAAAGGCTTCACTCTCAAGCCATTCCAACATTGTTTAAACATCTAAAGCCTAAAGTTCCAAGGCTCACCAAAAACTCCAACAAACCCATTTTCATTCCAGAGAACAATGGTAATGCTAAGCAAATTTAATAATTAAGGAAATCTCAAGCAACTTTTTTAGTTCAAATTTCAGGTAAGAAAATATCTCCCTTATCACAGGATCATACATACTTTACTCCTAATTTGGAACCTCCTACTTCCAAAAATGGAGAAATAGACGTAGTGGACAGGAATCTAATTTCATCAACAATAAAAGATGAAACTTCTTATAATGGTAATTTTGTTTTTGCATTAGCTACTTTATCTTTAAAAAATAATGATTGTTTTATATGTATTACAGATATTTCTCCTGAGGTAAGGTATCTAAATGTTATTAATGCCAACCTACAAGTCCAACTTGGAGTCTATGAAGCAGAAATAAAAGAATTAAAGAAGAAGTTGAAGCAGAAAGATGTCAAAATTCGGGCCGCAGAATCAAAGTTTAAGTCTTTAGAATTGCGCCTCTCTTCGTTGTTTAATTCAGACCAGATACAATTTTTAAGTTACAAGTCTTCACATTCCAAAATCCGCCTTTGGTCTAATAAAACCATCAAGAATTCACTTCAATTAAGATTTACCTGTGGTACAAGTGGCTATCAAATGCTTCTAAATCAAGGATATCCTCTGCCTAGTAACCGAACACTACAAAGAAATCTTAAGCCAGGGACGTCATGTGAGGGCCATGGCGTCCCTTCCGGTACATCTGTGGATCTAAGCGATGAACAGGAAGAAAGATTTAATTCAGATTTAATATTAATATAAAAACGTTGTGCATATCATGACAGATAGGTTGCTAGAGCAACCTATTAACTAAAAATATAGTTTCTAAAGAGAATTTACAAAGTGATAATGATCAAGGTTAATATTAACCTTGATAAGTGATAAAATATAAATGTTGAATTAGTCAAAGTCATGTCTACGTCCTCTTCAGAACAATACAATTCTAAATGACATTATTATGATACATAAGCTATAATCATGTAATTATTTATCATATTATATTAAAAATAACATACAAAAACATTTGAGTAAATGGAGAAATAGATTTTAAAGTGTTTTTTTTTTCAATTGCTTGTATCGATCTTTATTAATTAATGACGGAAAGACTTCTATGTCCTCGAAGAATTAAGCCAATAGAAGAGATCTGAGATACTTTATCCTCAACAAAAATTGCTTTAATTCCGATATCTACGGGGAGGATGACCGAATGAAAATTTATTCTAAGAAGAGAACCAAACCAAGCTAAGCCTCAAACGAAAATGGAGTCGATTCCCTCGTTTTGTAGAAATTTATCCATCTATATATAACAATGAATATATTCAAGTGTTGAAACTACGACGAGTAAGTTTACTTTCAAATTCATATAATATGCTCAGGTTGTTAAATATAAAATAAAGATATGTTAATTAAGTACTACAACAATATGTAATTATAATATATTTTTAAATTGATAATTTTTTGAGACCAAAGAAGTGGGCTTCTATGTTTTCCAAGAGTTAGGAACAAAGCCAGATTGAGGTAATCGAACGAAGATACTTCTAACTTGATCATCTATCTCAAGATTCTCTAATTCGGAAATCCTTATTTTATGGGCGACGACGGGATGAAAATTCATCCGAGGAAAACTACCAGGGTTCCTAAGAGAGCAAAGTCGACTCCTTCATAGGGGAGAAAATTCCTGGATTACAACATTGAAGAGATCCATTCACGAGGAGTAGATAATTTCAATATTACAAATATAATTTGTAGTTACTTTATTTGAATTTGTACGAAGTGCGGTGTTATATTGACATTGTGATTACCTGATTCTGATATTATTAATTAATTTAAAATATTTATTATGTGTATGACGTCATTATCGTCACATTGAAATGGTAAACATTAATCATTATTAAAAGAATGTTGCATCTTGGCTTGTACGCCCTCATAAAAAAATAGGATCACTTAAAAAATACAAAATCGAACCAAAATCCTTGGATACGCATATTTAAAAAAAAATAAAACATGGAATATGATATTTTTTATCACTATTAATGTAGAATACGTTATAGGTGTTTAAATATGAGTGTTGTTTTTCATCCTATTCCAGTTTAAAAATGGAAATATGTCGAGTTCAGAAGAAGATACTGAAACAATAAAAAGATTTTTATAATCATGAAAAATCCTTTAACATCAGTTTTATTCATCGTACTTCAATTTGGAGGATTGTTTTAATGATGAAAAATGTCCCTGAACGATGTACTTAATGTGATAAGCATAAACTTTCAATAACCATCTTATTTTGTTATTTTTCTTGAATATATAGTTCTTTTATATCTTGCTAATAGAACCGAAGATGACGCATTGAATAAGCCTCTATTGCCTTGGGATTTTAGTTATTCTCTCCAAAGAAAAGTCTAATCGTATAGTAAATATATGAATAGTACTCGGGAAGTCAAATTTTATAAAACATCTCCACCTTTATATTGCTTTGAATAGTCTGTAATACAGACCAATAATAGTTCTACAACTAATAATTGGAAGGGTTTTGAAATTTCTACACTCCTGACAACCATTACAATAACTAAATAGCATTTGTATATTCAAAATAAAACTGAATGAATCAATAAGGTAAAAAAATAAAATAACGGAGAACTCATAAATAGAGAATATAAATTTTGAAGTATATCTTTGATATTTTATTATTTTTTCAGTCAATACTAAAACACTCGTATTATTATTTTGTTAAATTTTAACTATTGTTTCCAGTAAGACAACTTATAATTAGATAGTATGGGAAAAATTTAATAATTTATTTATTTGTGTGGAGATCCTCGATCTTTGCGAAAATAATATTCCAATTTGGCGACAAGCAATTTTACTCTTTATAAGAAAATTCTCAACTCAATAAGTTTTGATAATTACAATAGCATTCAAATATTCCAACAGAAGTTTTGAGGTCTGCTATATATTTTGTAAAACACATAATCATTTATAAGTTCGAAACAACTGTATTATCTGCAATTTATTTATTTGTGGGGAGATCCTAGTTCTTCGCTAGAGTAATATAGGCGACACACAATTTAGTTATTCAGAAGAGGATTCTCGACTCAATAACTTTGGAATAGCAATGTTATTCAGATATTTCAACAGAAGTAGACAGTTTACTTAATAGTTCCAAATAACTATTTATATGTATTAACAAAATAGAATATGCCTTGCAGCCCAAAATATGGAGAAAAAAGAAGCTCATTATATTTAAGAGTCTAGAATCATCTTCTACTTGTTTTCAAATGACAAAAGAGACTCAGTAAGAATAAATAAATCAGGCGTGAGCTTGAAGGGTCCAGGATATATAATTTCACATATAGAACATATATCACAAAGACCAACTTATAAATGGAATAGATATTAAGATGATTGATAGATTGAAATATATTATATAGATAAATGCCACTGAAGGACACTTATTAATGAAATAGTTTTCTGAGGAGACGAAGCAGAATTGACTTTCAATAATTTCAACGAAGGAGGTGTGGATGGAAGATGATAAATCTCTCTGCTCCTCACCGGGTATTTCTGTCGTTTATTCGAACTCCTTAGTTCTTATATGTAGAAGTATACGATGATTCTGAAGAAGATATGGGGAAATTTATGTATAAGGATAGTGATTAACGAGATGAGAAGTCACTATCACAGACCTTAAAAAGAAGAGGAACATATACAATGAACGATCCTTCTATTAAAGGAGAGGAAATCCACAGAGTGAAGTATTTGCTCAAGGGATATCTCGATAAGAGTCGAGATTCTTTTAACAAACCATGACATTGAGGAGAGTATCAAAAGGTATGTTAATTAGTTATTCATATAAGGATAGACGGCTGCAAATCCATATATCCGAATGCTCCGTAGGAGAGATCCATCCAAATGATCATGAATGGAATGTCTTTCCAAGTAGTTACAACTCCTCACCTCCTCCTTCTGCTGACAGTTATCTACACGCGTCCAAAGGTTTTGTGAATCAAAAAGAAGTTGAAGTTTTAAATATCCCGGGCAGACAACCATTTTTGTTGTTGTTTCTAAAAATGACGTCATCGGAGGTAATAATGACGTTTTTTATTTATGTACTACAGTGTTTATGGTCGGGTACTTATTAGATTTTGCAACTTTGTGTCAGGGATTTTGTGTTCGAGTTTATAGGATAGTTTCTTTAGAAAATGAAGGACATCGAACAATCAGAGGGGCTTGAGGATCTGTCTAATCTCAGGAAAGAATTGGAAACAACTGAATTGGATGTAATTATTACTGCTAAGGCTTTATAAAAGAATATTTGAACTCCTCATTTTATATTTTTACAGGCTCCGAATGGTCGTCCCGGATCGGATGTGTACGCCAAATTACTCGCTGTCTATCTTCAACAAAATGATTTGTAAATATTATATTTAATTGAAAAATTAGTAAACTTAATTTTTTTGTGTAATCATGAAAATGTAGTTTCTGACATATAATTATCTAAGTTACACTAATTGAAAGGAGTTTTCCAATCCCACATCTATTTTTGTTATAGGTGCAGTGCTAAATTTCTTTGGAAGCGTATTCCGGAAGAAAACAAAGCCGAAAATCAAGAATTAGAGAAAATATGGAATGTGGGAAAAGCTCTTTGGAATCGAGATCAACCTGGGACTTTCAGAGGGCTTCTCAATACTGATTGGTCTGAAAACGTCAAAAGTCTTATGTTAAATGTTACGGGTATGTTATTTTGATATTTTATGAAGGAAAACTATTGATTTCATTACAGAGACTGCTCGTAAACGACATGTTGACTTAGTTTCCTCAGCCTACTCTTCAATCAGTATATCGGACTTCTCACATTACGTTGGACTTCCAGAAGAAGAAGCTATGAGACTTGCTCAATCCCAGGAAGATTGGAAAATAGATGATAATTGCCGTATAATCCTCCCAGCTAGGAAGAAACCTCCACCCCTCAAATCGATTCCTTCTGAGGTTCAAATTAGCCAACTAACGGATTATATTTCATTCTTAGAGAAATAAATTTATTTTATGTTCATTAAATGAGGCCAATAGTTTGAACGCCTTAAGTGTGCTATTTATTTTTATCATAATTTTTTGATTACGTATTGCCTTTAAAAGCGATAGCTTCGAACAAAAAAAAAATACTAACAAATGAAAATAAAACAATATAAAAAACAAAAAAAAAAGAATTGAAAATAACGAAATATCACATATTTAACTATTTATTTAAAAATAAAATATTCGATGCTTAAATAAACAGATTCAAGAGGAGGATGGTGGACTAAATCTGAGACCATTATACACATCATTAATAGAGTCTTGCTTGAGAATTTTTTCAATGTCTTTCTTTTCTTCTTCCGATAATTCAGTTTTAGGGAATTTGATATCAAAAGTAATGTAGAGAGTACCGAAGAGATTGTTATTTTCATAGTTTGGCATCCCTTCGCCCTTTTTCCTAATTCTAGCTCCAGGCCAGGTTACTTTTTCCCTAGTGATTTTCACTTTATGACCGTCCAAATGTTCAATTTCAGTTTCAAAGCCTTTAAGTGCGTCAACTAAGGAAATTGTTAGATTAGTATAGAGATCGTCTCCATTTCTTTCGAACAGAGGGTGAGGGTCTGTTTTAATTTGTATGACAAGATCTCCAGGTTCCCCGTCCAAATGAGGTTCTCCTTCGGCCACGAAACGTGTTTCCATACCGTCCAACATACCCACTTCTACCTCAACCTCGAGTAAATGTTCTTCATTAACGAATCTGGAATGAGAAACGGAAAAAGGGGCAAATACTTTATTGTTCTTTTGTAAGTAAAAGTAACTGACTTGACATTGGGACACTCATCACACACTTGTTGCTGAGTCATTTGGAAACGACCCGGGCCTAAAGAGCGTGTCACCATTTCTTGTCTACAATTACATTTTCTGGTGCCTTTGGCAGGTTTCATGACAGGTTTGTTATGTGTAATCTCTATAAAATTTCCTATATAAAGCTCTTCCAGAGTAACAGCGAGGTCCATGATAATGTTTGCCCCTTTGTTGGCTTGTCTCTCTCCATTTCCACCTTCAAAGAAATTGAATCCAAAGTCTCCAAAAAAGGAGGAGAAGGGATCTCCTCCCCCTCCACCGCGTCCTCCCATTTCCTTCTTCAAACATTCTTCTCCACAGCGATCATAGAGCTTTCGAGATTCTTCGTCTGAGAGGGCCTCGTACGCCGCACCCAAGTCTTGAAATCTTTGATTCGCATTCGGATCATCTGGGTTCTTGTCCGGGTGCATCTCCTTGGCCATTTTACGGTAGGCCTTCTTGATCTGATTCTTGTTGGCATTCCTCTTCACATTCAGGATCTTGTAAAAATCACGGCTACAATAATAAAAGAAAAGTCAATTATCCAAATGCCCAAGACTTTAGACAGATTTCCTACTTTGCCAAGGCAAGTCCTGTCCAGAGAAATAGAAAAATTCCTAAAGTTATCTGAACCTTCATCTCAAACCGAACCTGAGCTAGAAATAAAGGAGTATTGACCAAAAGATCACTCAAAAAAAGACAAATGGAGAGTTGAGCCGGGTCCCAAATCGTGTTCTCTTTTCATTGGCTCTGCAGCTTCTTTAACATTACTTCATCACTTCTTATAGTGACGTCATCATATTAAACATTCAATCTACTCTCTACACTCCGGCCTTCCCTCTAAATAAGGCAGATAACATTTATACAACTCTTAGTCCGGGACTCCTCCCCCCCACCTCCAAGGTTCATGCGACCGAGATAAGGTCCACCCTTGTAAAGTGCTTAGCAATCAAATATCTCATTGAAACTCATTGTCATTTATATATTTATATTATTCATGTAGCATTAAGAAATAATTATCTATGGATATTACTGTATTTCAGCAGAAACTATATAATAATAATTAATAAGTAATTTAACAAATCATAAAATCAATTAAAATATACATAAATAATAAATTAAATCCTTTAGGTATTTCAAAGTACGTACGATAGACGCATTTATCCAGATCTATAGTTTTGGTGAACACTTGGTTTGATGTCGCATATAGCGGATATAAGTCCATCCATGACCTTTTCCTTGTTTACATTCATAGAGGCTCTCATTCCTTCTATTTTACTTTTGGTGTCCACATCAATTCTTTGAACTATGTCATCTTTTGAGCCTATAAATCTGAAATGTAAAAAAATTAATAAATATTATATGTATGAAATATAGACTGATTTTTCACTAATAAATGAAAATACATAGAAACTTTATTTTTAAAGTAAATTAACAAATAGATCCAGGATATATATGAAAAGTTTTGAAGAGCGATCTGTCATTTACTTCATAGAATGATTTTACAACTAAATTTACTTATTAGTTATTCTTTTATAGGTGATTGTAGAAAATAATGTAATTACTCATTTCAGACAGAAATAATGATACAATCAAATCCAGATAAGAACAACCTTTAATTATAACTCAAAAAAAAAAAAAAAAACTACTTATTTTCTCTTTAGAAAAACAAAATTTAGATTAGATGTATTTCGAGAAAATATTCAGCAACATTTTCTCTTATCTAAATTTGACTATAACTGTTCAGATATAGATTTACCACTCATATATCAGAATTAGATAATTTTTATTGTGAATTTCAAGTCATATTTTGAAAAAAATACCTACTACGCTTCAAGTCACATTTTATTGACTCTGGAATGTTGCAGAAAGTCCTCTTGTTTCAAATCTTAGAGAAGCTATTTCTCTTTTTTGTCACGTTCAATATTCACAATTTTGCTATTGGTTTGTTTCTAATTTTTTTAAATTAAATTAAATTATTATTAGATTAAATTATTGATCTTAACCTTCGATTAACATGCAAACGGCGAGAGTAAATGAGCTAAAAATTTGCAGAACTATTGATATATATGTATATAAATTATACAGGGAAATTTTTATTTTTTCAGCTATATAATATGTTTCGTTTGTTTGTGAGAGACATAAGAGTTAGAAGCTTGCACAACCATTCTTTTTGTGCATTAAAATTTTTCCATCAAACTATCATCCTTTAAATGGTCAAAAAATATTGCTAATATTTGTAGATTTTTAATACTTAAAGACATATAGAATGTATAAATGAGCCCTTTAATAACATCTTCCATCCAATTTTTGCTAGGTTTTTCTAAATCATCAACTATTTTTGTACATTTCTGCTATGCAATAAATCTAAATTTGTCGTAACAGAAAATTCCTGTTTACTTCTTTTCACATTCATATACCGTTCAGACCTCTTGTCTATGGCCAGAGGATTTTGTTCAACTGTTGAAAGATTATCAAGGATATCAAATTTTCATTTTGAATTGGAATATTCAATTTTAAATTGGACGATTCTCATTTTGAATTGGAAATTGTATAGTTATGAGACGATAGGATTCGTATGATTATCGTTGCAACTCATATCTTATATAATTTAAACTTGGGGGGGGTCAATGTCCTCTTTCACAAACGTCTCAACATGAATTTCAGCTTCATTTTTTGGAAAAAAAATTTAATCTAACAATGTGGACGATGTTGAAGAAATTTTTTCTTCATAAAGCACTTATGTAAGTAATTTTTGAAATGTTCTTCCAACATTGACTGCATAGTTTTTACCCTGACTTTAAAATAAGGAAGTCTTTTATTTTGGACGAATTGTGCAAAGTGAATGGATTGCCACATTATTTTGAGCTTCAATTTACTTCTGCATAACATAAAAAATATGATTTAAAACAAATATAACTATTATTACATCATAACTTAGGCTAATTCAAATGTGGCCGTATTAAATTAGAAAAAAAAATGTCCAAAGCTTTTTTTAGAAAACGTTAAATATTGAATGAAAACAAATTTAGTTTATTAACTAAGCAATAACGTTGAACGGACAGGGGCGTCCGCAGGATAATATACATATATTGTTGCTTTGTTTTTGGAATTTTTCTCAAAAAAAACATTTGAAAAATTAAATTTTATGAAAAAAAAATTTTCAAGTATTCTTTTTCGGGGAAAAATTTCAATAATCCATCACTGTTCTAAAATAACTAAATTTTTAGGGAAAAAAATTCAAAAATCCAGGGCTATTCACAAAAAATTAAAAAAAAATTGAAAAGATTAGAGCTGTTCAGAAAAATTTTTTGGGAAAAAATTATAAAAAATAAATTTTTGGAAAAAAATTTCAAATGTTACATTTTTCGGATATAAAAATTAACAATCCATAACTATTCACAAAAAATTCAATTTTTGGAAAAAAAATTTTAAATATTAATTTTTTTAGAAAAAAAAATTCAATAATCCACAGCCGTTCACAAAGGACTAAATTTTTTGTAAAAAAAATTCAAAAATCTAGTTATTCACAAAAAAAGAAATTTTTTTGAAAAAATTTGTAAATTTATATTTCATATATATATAATATTTTGGAAATAAATTTCAAATATTACATTTTTGAGAGAAAAAATTCCGAAATCCATAGGATTTCACAAAAAATTAAATTCTTTGAAAAAAAATCGAAAAATTTAGAACTATTAAGAAAAAACTGCAATTTTTTGGAAAAAATGTGTGAAATTAATATCTTAAATATATCAAATATCTTGGAAAGAAATTTCAAACATTAAATATTTGGGATAAAAAATTCAAAAATTAATGGCTTTTAAAAAAAATGTAAACATTTAGAGCTGTAATGAAAAAACTTGAATTTTATGGAAAAAAATTATGAAATTAAATTTCAAATATTAAAATTTTTGAAAAAAAAAAATCTAATATTATTTTTATTTATATTAAATTTTCCAGTAAGAATCAAAAATTATATATATTAAGACATGAATTAGAAGCAAATCATTAAGTAGTTTAAACATTCAGTTTATATTTAAGAGTTCATTCTGATATTAAAATATACAGTTTTATGTCTGAAGAATCTTATCAGATACTTATAAAATGGGAATCTGTTTCCAACGTAATCCCACTTAATTTTTTTCTCATCCATAATTTGCATATAATTCAATAGTTTTGCAAAGGTTTAGTTCATTTACTCTTACCGTTTGTATGTTTCTCTAGGCCAAAGTATAAGATCACGAATAAAATCAACCAAAATTGTCTTAAATCAATGGAATGCAAATCTGAAGTAGTGGATATCATATCATGTCATTTAACTTATGTTTTTTTTTGTCAATGACACACACTCAAAAGGAAATATAATACTATAAATGAAACTCAATGAGTGGAATATTTTCTTTTAATGAATGTTGTGAACTGTGAAGAATAGTAGTTCATATTAATTTTTTGTGGATACAATCGTTTCAATGCAGTGAATGTGTTCCAAATAAAGGAAATTAACTTTTAGGTACGACTGCATAAGTAGTTTCAATTATTTTGTCTCCTAAATTTCAGAGTCTAATTAATCATTAGGACTCCAACATTTGAATATCCCAGGTTGGTCATTCAAGCTATTTTTTCAAACACACTCGAAATCAAATCTGAAACTGTCGTTATTTAACTATAAATTATAAGATACTTGATACTATTACACTATCATCATGAGATCTGATTAATTGGAGAAAAAGATGACAAACCTAGCTTCATGCTCTTTGAAATTCTTATCCCGTTGAACTTTAAAAGCTTCAATCTCAGCTTGAGCCTCTTCTTTAGCCTGCTTCAGACGTCTATTTTTGCGCTTCCTGGCTTCAGCCACCTTCTCAGCAGCCTTTTTCTCTGCGGATAATAGTTGTTGAATACCTTGAGTTTGAGATGCCATCCTGAAGATTGAGTTCAGACTTCAACTGAAGGAGGAGTTTTCACTGACTGAGGAAAACAAAAAATTATCTCTAAGTATTATTTGACAACTAATCGATGGGAGCAGAACTCGTGATGTTATTTAGGGCTATTTCGCTAAATTTAGCTATTTTTCTTTTTATATTGCGCTTATGGAGAAAGAAACATGTGACAAGGTATACAAAAGACTGTTCCATTGCTTTCAGCTGTTAACTTTTGTATGCTTAGGGCATAGTATTTTGCCAAAAGTGCCATCCATTTAATGGGATTATTTTTTTCCTTCGGATTTTTATATAGTACTTATTTACTATAAGGCTAAACTCAACAGCTGCATTTAATTTCTCATGATCAGAATATTTATTCTCTGCCTGCCTAACTAAGTCAAGCGACCCCTTAAAAAAATCCTTGTCACATCTATATTTTTATTTTTTCTATCAGCCGATGGCTACTTTACTTGAATACAAAGTAACGAAACGAAGTCCACGTGATCAATATTTGTATTGATAAATGGTGACACATTTTTTATCCGCTAGGAGCATTAAATAATACTCCATATATAGTCTATAGACTATAACTAACTCTGCAGCTTCTATGAATTCACCCTTTTAACTGAATTAACAAGGTCAACTCTGGGGAGGGAAAAAAGTTACTGTTACTTTACTTTATGATATAGTGACGTCATCTTTTGTATCATAAAAAGCGACATCTTACGTGGGCAAAGAAATATAGTCAGCCGTCGTCTCCTCAAACCAACAGGCGCGTTTCGCTACTTTGTGCTAAAACCTTAGCGATTGCCGATGTGGTATGCATATTGAATCATAAATTAATATTAGTTGTCCAGCTTACAAAATCCATAATACTCATTTACAATATCAATATCTTGTAAATCAATTAAAATATTAACAATTCTTTAATGATACTCATAATCATTTTTTCGTAATTGTTAATACTAATAAAAGGACGTTAATCGACCAATATCATTTAATGCATCTATTGAATTTGCGTTAAAAAAAAAAGTGATGTTCACATTACGTATTCCATTATACAACATAAGATTGTATCCTATTAATTGTAATCATACCAAAATATATGATTCTTGATTCCCTCAAGTCCTGGTCAATAGTTTATGATAAAAATATAATAGTCTAGAATTAGGAATATTAATAATATTATATAGATTCCATTTAACAATTTTGTATAAATTATGAAAATGATAGGGGGCTGTTTTGAAGGCGTGCTATGGCACTATAAGAAAGAGTAGCCAATCAGCCATAGACAAGAGAACGTCCCATCTTTTTTGTCTCCCTGTTTTGCTCCTCAGTCCCCAAGCCTCGTACTGGCAGTAGCGTACCTACTAGAAAAGCGTATTTTGAATACAGATCGGAGAAGAAAAGAAGCAGCAGCAGCTAGCAGCTTTTTCCTTTATTTTAGGTTCTTCCTTTTTTTCCTTTTTTTGTAATTACTTTTGTTATTATTATCATTCGGTTTTAGTACCCGGTTCAGCTTCGCGTCTTAACCTTGGGATTGGACTCGAATCGTATTCTTATACACGGAGGGAGTACATATTTGGTTTTTCTACAATGAGTACCATCGCACCTCATAGTCGCAAAAGGATATGCTACTACTATGATAGTGAGTTCATCTTTAATTTTGATACTTTTTCACTTTGGCGGCGTCCTTTTCTTCTTTTTAAATGGGAAAAGAACAGCATTATGACACCAAAACACCGTAGCTCTATTTTTTCCTCTTCGTGGATCTTGTTTAACCATGTTCCACAAGCACATGGATGACATTTCTTCCATGAAACTGGCTTTATTCTCTATATCTGGGGGTCCTTGATATACGTATACATGTATAATGCGTTATATTTGGTAGAGTAGATGATAAGACTAAGACACTTAAACACCGTAGACCCTTGTCCTACTTATTCCAACATTGAGTCCTCCACGAGTGGTGCTTGACTCCTTCTTTTCTTGACTCCTTCTCTCCTCCTCCTTTGATGATTGATAATAATGATGAGGATGACGATGACGATGGAGACGTACTAATTAATATTGACTATATTCTACGATTCCTTCCCTCATTTTTCAGGTGATATCGGGAACTACTATTATGGTCAAGGGCATCCCATGAAGCCTCACCGTATCCGAATGACCCACAATCTTCTTTTAAATTATGGATTATATAGAAAGATGGAAATCTATCGTCCCCATAAGGCCACTCAAGAAGAAATGACGAAATTTCATTCCGACGACTACATCCGGTTTCTCCGGTCCATTCGACCTGACAATATGTCAGAGTATAATAAACAGATGCAGCGATTCAACGTTGGAGAAGATTGTCCTGTCTTTGATGGGTTATACGAGTTTTGTCAGTTGTCAGGTGGGGGAAGTGTTGCGTCTGCGGTCAAACTCAACAAACAGGCTGCTGACATTGCTATCAACTGGGCTGGGGGATTGCATCATGCCAAGAAGTCTGAAGCTTCTGGTTTTTGCTATGTTAATGACATTGTTCTTGCTATTTTGGAACTATTGAAATACCATCAAAGAGTGCTCTATATTGATATTGATATCCATCATGGTGATGGTGTTGAAGAGGCTTTTTACACAACAGATCGAGTTATGACGGTTTCTTTTCACAAATATGGTGAATACTTTCCTGGAACTGGGGATCTTCGAGTACGTAGAATACATTTCCTCTCAATAATGAAGTAATTACTAATTATATTTATTTACTTTTTCAGGATATCGGAGCCGGTAAAGGAAAATATTATGCAGTGAACTTTCCTATGCGGGATGGTATCGATGATGATAGCTATCAGAATACTTTTGTACCTATTATATCTAAGGTTATGGAAAGTTATCAGCCTTCAGCAATAGTATTACAATGTGGCGCGGACTCACTCTCTGGTGACAGATTAGGCTGCTTCAATTTGACTTTAAAGGGTCACGCCAAATGTGTTGAATTTATGAAGAAGTACAATCTACCTCTAATGCTTCTTGGTGGAGGTGGTTACACTATTAGGAATGTAGCTCGATGCTGGACTTATGAAACTTCCATTGCACTAAATGTTGAAATCGCCAACGAACTTCCATATAACGATTATTTTGAATATTTTGGACCTGATTTTAAATTACATATATCTCCCTCAAACATGGGTAATCAGAATACTCCAGAGTATATGGACAAAATCAAGTGAGTTATGCCATAATATTTATTCTTAATTTACAATGTTTTTATATAAATTAATTTTCTGTTTCAGAACGCGGTTATTTGAGAACTTAAGAATGCTTCCTCATGCGCCAGGAGTACAAATGGCGAATATTCCCGAAGATGGAGTTACATTAAAAGATGACGTCGATGAAGCTAATCCAGACAAGCGCAATCCTCAGCCTATCAAAGACAAACAAATAGAGGCTGATAACGAATTTGATGAACCTAAATCTGGGAATAAGGATATTAGTAATGGCAAAGAAGACGAAGCTATGGATACATCAGAGTCTAAAGACGCACATCTACCTCCGACTACCAATAGTGGATCTGGGGGAACGACGGCCACTTAATCCAAAGACAAACTGAGCTTCACTTTTGTTCATTCCAAGAGCTGAAATTGTTTTAGATATGACTTGATCTATCCTTTCTAAAATAAAGTACTCCCGGGGGAATAAATGAAGACCCATATTTTTAGTTGAGAAAAATGAATTCGTCCGTCATTCTCTCTCTAAAGACATTGATTCAAGTATTTTCAACCGCGCGAATTTTATTTTAACCTCTATTTGTATAAATAATTCTATTTATATACATATTATTATACAATATTTTTTTAGAGAGACAGATTTGTACTGTCCTTCAATCATCTTTCTTTTTGTCATGTTGAATATCTTAAGTGAATTAAATTAAGTAAAACAATTAATTATTATTTATCCTGCGATATGAGGGGGGGAGTCCTTTATGTTCACTGCATGTCACACATTCGAGCAGAAAATAGAGCCTGCATGAAAAGGGGGATAGAAAGTGAAAAGTTGAGTAAGTAGGGTGGATGGGGGTTGAGGTTAAAGGAGAGGAAAAAAGTAATGGTGTGTGTGTGGAAATGCACTTGGTTACGATGTGCTGCAGAGAGACGTAAAGAGAGAGAGAGAAGAATGCTAGTGGTAATTGTTGTTGTCTGGCCATGGATGCGTCTAGCTGAGAAGGAGAAAGAAGAGCTACATAAATACGTACTACTACATAAACATCATATACGAATATTTATATAATTTATATGAAATAATACTGTTACTAGTGTCTTGTTATTATTAATTTATAGAGAGTACAGACTGCAAGGAGGGAGTTGGGGTGGTGGAAGAAGAAGAAGAAGAAGAAACAGGAGGAGGAGGAGGAGTTATAAGAAGGAACTAAGACTTGACTTTAGTTCTTTTTTTTCTTTTAATTCCCTTATTGTTATTGAACTGGATGTTTCCTCTTGTTCTTCTTGTTGAAGAAGAGTCTTGGACTGCACTTTCCTCCCTTTACTTGAACACTAACTGGGTTGACTGTGTAGTGAGTAGTGACTAGTGGACGGACAGTGGGTAGTAACGACTGCTCCTTACTACTCTAAATACAACTGCGACAGAAGAATACTCAACAATACATTTGATTATTATTAATTATACAGCACTACTACTCTGGGTTGACTCACTTAGCACTGGAACAACTTCTTTCCTGGATTGATCTATCGGATTGATGTGGAGATGAAGTGTAGAAAGGGCCAAGGTGTGACTGTCGAAAATGTCTGGAGGTGAGGATCCAAGTGTTGGCGATACAACTCTTTCTTGCTCCCTTTGTGGATCTCTCCTCAAAGACGCACGGGTCCTTCCTTGTCTCCATAGCTTTTGTAAAAAGTGTCTGTTGGAACAAGTGAAAGATCTGGGAAAGGACGAATATCCCTGTCCAACCTGTGGAAAGGTCTGTTGAGATCTTGCATCACGACCTTTTTTAGATTGCCTTTTCTTTGCAGAAAGTGGAGCTCAACTACGAGGATTCCATTGAAGCCCTACCTATGAACACCTACTACTCTCATTTCACGGGCCTTGATGCTCCAGAAAGTCCCATCGAATCAGATTTGGAGCGAACTGCCACGAGGAAAGGCCCCAATAGGATTTCTGCCCTTAAAGCATCTCCACAAAGCTCATATCCCTTTAATGTAACACCCTGGCACTCATGCGCAAATTCCCCACGACCCTCTGAGCCATGGCATCCTGCCCCAGAAGTAAGGATCTTCCTTCTCATGTGTCACTCCTCCTAATCCCTTATTTGCGTCATCTTCTTTCCTCTTGCGTAGGTCACATCCATGTCTGTGCAATCCAATGATAATTCCATATGGAAATCACGCTTCAACCTCACACCTCTGCTAAAAACTGGGCCAAAAACCTCTGATGGTACTACCCATGGATGGCAGCCTCTTGGAGAAGGTTTATCTGTTGAACCTTGGAATGATAATCCAACAATGAGTGATAGCAATTCACCACCCCCTTTGGGAGGTGCTAAACTCCTCTGTTCCTGTACTGATAACCATCCCGTTATATCACGCTGTCAAGATTGCTTGGAAGACTTATGTGAATCATGTGTTAATGCACATCAACGCGTAAAGTTGACTCGTGATCATATCATCATACGATATCCCACACCTAATGAAAATCCTGTTAGTAAACTTGATAATGTCACAACCTCTAACACTAACTGCTCAAATGCTGTCTTGACCCCACCTGTCCAAAATGCAGATGTAATGAGGGTTTATGTTGATGCTGTTGGAAAAGCTAAGGCTGACTCTGAAAAATATTTGAACAAGGCCAAACTTGGTATGGCACAAATTGATGAAACAAAGGTACTACAGTTTAACATATTTTTAATATGAGGCTATCTATATTCTTTAACACCCATACCAATTTATTAGGCTGGAGTTCACAAAATGATATCAAGAATTGATACTCGTTTTCAAGCTGTTAAGAATGAAGTCAAAAGCATTGCTCAACGACACGTATCAGCTATACAAGAACGTGAGCAATTTCTTCTGATGAGGCTTGAAAAAATACAACAAGTTAAATTTTCCAATTTAGAAGCTCAACAGAATGAGCTTAGCATGTCATCCCTTTATCTCAGAAAGGTATGCTGAGTAGGATGTTAAATAATTAGATAGAATATTATTTTAAAAACTATTTTGGATAGGTTATTGATCAATTAACATCGTGTAGTAAAAATGGTCGTGAAATGGATTTAATTGACACTTGCAACAAGGCTGTAGAAACCATTAGAAAGGTTCAAAGTCAGTGTGGGACTTTGTCGGTTCAAGAAGATGATATTATCATATTTAATCCACCGGATCCTTCGGTTCATCAGGAAATACTCACTTTTGGTTTTATTGGTGGATCAGGATTTGCTCCTGCTAGTCGAGCAGAGGGAGACGGTTTGTATAGAGGCATTTTGGGAAAAGAAGCTAGGTAAACATATTTTAAAGATGAAGCTTAATTAAGTTCTAAATGTCCTGTGTTCAGATTTATTGTGATAGTCAAAGATCATTTGAATGAAAAAAGAGCCACTGGAGGAGATCCTATTAAAGTCACTATATTAGCTCCTGATACTAGGCCAGTGAGGCAAACTATCTTTGATGGTAAGAATGGAACTTACCGAATTGCATGGAAGCCTAATATTGAAGGTGAACATATTGTCGCTGTAACTTTAAAAGGTGGGTCTCCTAGTTCACATTTATAGAAACAAAGCTTAATGATTGTTTTAGATAAACATATTCAGGATAGTCCATTCAAAGTTATGATCCGCTCAGGCCGGAATTACAACACAATTGGGAAGCCTCTCTTCATGTTTGGTGGAGAAGGTGAAACAGATGGTCAATTGTGTCGTCCATGGGGAGTTACGTGTTCAAAAGATGGAAGCATTATGGTTGCAAACAGATCAAATAATAGAATTGAGGTATTTCCATTATTAAGTAATGTGTTAGCTCTTTATTTAATTATTCTTTTATTTGTGCCTAGGTTTACGGAAAAGATGGCAAATTCAAATATAAATTTGGCACTTCAGGCAAATTAAAAGGTCAATTTGATAGACCTGCCTCAGTTGTTTGTGATAAAATGAATAGAGCTATAGTTGCTGATAAGGACAATCATCGTATACAGGTAAGTTTTTTTAATCGAATATTGTAAATTAGTTTATATTAACTAAATTTTCTTTAGATTTTTACAGTTGAAGGAGAATTTTTAATGATGTTTGGAGAAAAGGGGTCCAAAAGTGGGCAATTTAACTATCCATGGGATGTAGCCACAAATTCAAAGGACCAGATACTGATATCTGATACTCGTAACCATAGAATACAGTTATTTACTCCTAATGGAGAATTTTTAGCCAAATATGGATTTGAAGGAACGATGTGGAAGCATTTTGATTCACCTCGTGGTGTATGTTTTACTTCAGATGACCAGGCTGTGGTTACGGATTTTAACAATCATAGACTTTTGGTTGTTAAATCGGATTTCAATATAGCACAATTTCTTGGAAAAGAAGTAGGGTTTTTGGTTGTATTTTTTTGCTTATATATATATCATTCCTGTATTCCATGATAAAGGGTTCTGAGAATGGTATGTTCACGAGGCCAAACGGTGTGTGTGTTGATGAAGAAGGACACATCATTGTAGCGGACTCTCGAAATGACAGAATTCAAATCTTTTCTTCATCCGGAGTTTTTATAAAAAAGTTTGGATCTAAAGGTACTGGTCCTGGGGAATTTGACCGGCCTTCTGGGATTTGTATCTCTCCTGAAGGACAATTGATTGTTGTTGACTTTGGGAATAGTAGAGTGCAAGTTTTTTAATGAAAATGCCTTCCTTAACATGATGTCATGATGTACGGGTATACATAAATTATATTGGATAAGATAGATTTTATATAAATATTGATGTTCAACGCCTGCCACCTTTTTCATATACTTTCATGTCATTTGGTTCATTTGTTCCTTACATATATTACTATAACTGTTATGCCGACACTATTTTACTTTGTTCTTGTATGTATGAGCCATAAGTTGTTTACTTTGCTATTTTGAATGCTTAAATCGAAAGACTGAAACATCATATTCTTTGGTTATAGGGTTTTTTGTAAGGAAAAACTGTAGATTTAAGTTCAACTCAAAACATTTACTTTCAATATTATTAAATTTAACACAAATCTACCTCATTTATGATATTTTTTTGCTCGGTTGGTCAAGTAATAGGTACACAATACTATAACCGTGTTTTTATTCATTGTTATTTTGATATATAATTCAAAGTGAATGTCCCTATCAACAACACACAAAAAATTTAATCAAGGGCGTCAAGTTAATTTAGTTTTTATCATTTAGTTGAATTTTCTTTAACTTTGAGGCTTTGATGTTTCATAGCTTTTCGCTTTATACGTAGATTCTACTCTATAATTGTAATATCACCTAAAGAAATTATATACTGTGACTACCTGGATAACTCAGGTTATATGTATGAGATGTCATCATAAGGAATACAAGATCAAACTATGATATAAATTACGACTGAAACGATGAAAAATAAATGAAAAATTTCATTTTGTGCCATACTTCATTTAAAATTTTCTTCATGTTGGCATCTCATAACTAAGTAGCCGCCCCCTCATCACCTTATTTAAGGCTTCTTTAATGTTACAACTACAATCACCACCCACCAGGATGTGTATTTCATAAGAAAAACAGAATTCGAAGAATTCAATTCATTCATCGTTGTCTCAGACATTTAAAAAAAATTATCATTATTTCAATCTTATAAAGAGAAAAAAAAATCAAGTTAATAATTACATTTTATCAAAGGCCACTACCCCTTCCTTGAGAATTTATCTGCCCCTTTCCCATGTTTCAAAAAACAATAATTTCTTCTACTTCCTAGAATATTTCATTTTATTATTATTATTTTTTAATTGAGATAGTCCACCAGTACAGCTTATAGCTGCTTAAATAAATGTGTAATAAAGAGAAGAAGACGACCTAAAATTGATGAAAATATTATCAATAGAAAATAAATATTATTATCATTTGAATTAAAGCGGATTTTAACACTGTTTTTTTGTTATGTTAAAGTTAATATATTCGTCTAACGATTAAAAAAAAAAATTAAATTAAAAGAGGGAAAGTACTTTCTAAATGGTTGGGGTAAACCGATATTTCTATATTTTTATTTGTTTTCTGTAAATCTTACTTTTCATTGAGCCTAAATACTTCAAAATATCTGATGAATAAATAAAATGACAATTTTCAGAGATTTTTTTAGAACTACTTTTTGATTCCCCTTCAAATGAAAGGCGTCGTCTCCCTAACCCCACCCCAAATCTCATGAGCCATTATTTTAAATTTAATAAGGATTTGCTATGTAAAATATTATAGTTAAAAAATTAGAGATGGTTCAAAGTTTGTAGGGGATGATAATACGTGTTGTACTTTGTTGTATTTCTAAATTTCACTTGACCATGTTGTAAGACTGATATTCGTTTTGATATAATTTCATAACTATTTAAAACCTCTATTGTGAATTTTAAAATATAAAATACAACATTTTTGATTATATTCTTGTTTCTTATTGCCTTAAATCTGCTTTACTAGAAGGGAAAGAGTATTTAGGTCTACGAAATAATCGGATTTTTATTGAAGTGAGAATCAAGTCTAAAATATTTATCAATACATATTGTAAGTGTATGTATGTAGTAAAAAGTCTACCTATGGAATTAAAAAAAACTTTTTCAAGGAAATAATGAAGCATAAAAAGAATTGTCCAGATGGTTTTCAATGAGTGAAAATAAATAACATTGACTATTCATATTGGATTTGTGAGTTTTAATCAAAAAATTTATTTCTAGAAATATCTCCGAATATAACTTATTTTTTTATCTTACAGGCTCTTATCTTTTTTACTGGATTTGTAGGCAGTCAAATAGAAATTAAGAAATAAGGCAAAAAACAAGGCCATCATGGATGCAGTAACTAAGGAAAATTGCCAAGGATATCCACACTCAACGATCCCAAATATATTGATACAACATTTTACGAAAACAAGAGTAAATTGTAGCATTTGTATCTGAGTTAAATATCTTTTCCACCAGATTAGTTTCTGGATCTCAGGTCCAAAACTTGATAGAAAGTAGTAGCTGTACATGAGAATATGAACAAATGCATTTATAGCTCCTCCAAAGGTTTCTTGACCTCCGGGAAGGAATCGAACTAGAGACCAACCATAAAGAGGCATAATGGCATGATGAATGACCTGTAGATAAGAAATATGGGATAACTTCTTCCTCAAAATGAAAAAAAATGTGTCCATAAAATCCAAAATTTTACTTAGATAGCACCACCAGCATAAGACTGCCATCTTCATTGCTAGTGAATCTGGATTTGTTGATAGTTCCACGTTTTGACAAGCTGTGAATAATGAAAATACAAATAAATATATGTAGGGATTTAATTGAGAATCGTCGTTTCTACGTCTAAACTAGGGGGGGGGGGGAAATTGTTCATGAAAGGTACTTAAAAAATATGCTAGTTCTAAAATTAAATAAAAAAAACATTGAAATGAATAATTGTTATGACTTGTTCCCTGAATATTGAAAATTAAAGGATAATTTATTAATATTACCCCAGTTGTAATGATTCCACCATCCGTATCTCATCAAATTCACAAACATATAAATACTAGCAATGACTTGAATAACATTGTATAAACGTATAGCCCCATAGAGTTTATATGGTGCTCGATTTCTCATGTACAGAGGTCCCAGGAACTTAGAAGTGATCATATAGGCCATGCAGATAATTAATGTGGGCCAAACACTCTCCATTAGAGGCCATCCATCCACTCGTTTGTCTCTTATTTCCCATAACTTATTGTAAAATTTCATCATTATTAAATCCGACTAAGCATACAAATGAATGACTCAATTCATTTTTTCGAGGCATGATCAAGAAATATTTTTTTTTTTTTTTTTTTTTCAAGAAAATATGTGATAGGTTTAATAAACAATCTATATTACTTCACTTATTTAATTAATTATACCAACCCAATCATCATAATTATTTATTTCCATCTCTTTGTATTTTATTTATTGGTCAAATACATTTTGGGGGGGGGGACTCTAAAGTTTGTCCAAAATCTTTTTAGTAACACTAATTTATATATATATAAAATAATTGAAGATATGCCCTCCCTGTAGCTAGACACAAACAAGGAAAAACATGTTTATTTGCAAATATATGTATGATAGTGCACGGTGTAAGACCCTCAATTAAAGTTATACTTTTTTAAAGGGTGGACTATGAATCACTTTATTGCTGAATTTTCAAGGAGGAAGTCATTCTAAGCTTTTATAATTAATTAATTGATCCTATATACTTGCGTCTTTTGTAGTTTTAAGGTTTTTGTACATACACAGTAGATTATTCATAACGATAAGAAATCAAAAATGAATTCGTTCAATGGCGAATGAATCTTCACTATTGGGAACCCTGAGAAAAAATAATTGCCAACATCATTTACTTAATTAAATTATTGGATAATACATCAACTTATAAGCATCAAAATTAGTTTCTAAAGGTTTCAACATTTAATTAGCTTTTGTAATGAAGTGGTAAAACTAAAAATTTTGTATCTCTGTTAGATACCTACTTACTTTTGAGTGCAATTTGAAATTAACCTTATATATTTTTAGACTAACAATAGATATTACCTAGGATTGTTTTTAAAAAATATAAAATATATATACATTTTGCTGATATTAGTTTGACTTTTTTATATTTTATAGACTTTGAATACTCGAGTATAAAATATTTAGGATTTTCTTTTAAAAATTTCTTTTGTGCAACTATATAGTCATCTTTTCTTTATAAGCCAAATTGCTAATATTCTTTACAATTTTTATAGAAATATGATATATTAAGAATTAGAAGAATATAAAGTTATATTCAAGTTGCACTCGAAAATACATTTTAGGATATTTCCTTGGAGAATGTAAATTTTAAAGTATAGGTCTTTTTTGTTTTCAAATTCATCACAAAAGCAAATGCAACGTAGCTTTCTTTTGAAACTAATTTCAATGATTATTTATTGAAGTATTACCCAAATTGAACTTTTAGTAAATTATTGTCAATATTTTGCCATTATAATTATCCATCCTGGCAATTTTCCTACTACAAATGTGGAAAATATTACAAAATGAATATATCACAATTTTAGGAATGTATCTGCATTGTACAATTTGTATATATTATATTTAATAGGGCGGCTAACTTTAATCTTTTATTCGGGCATGTCTTTATTTTGATAAATTCCTGAAGTATCTTTTTTAATGTCAATATAATATCAGATGTTGAAAATCGATGGATGAAACAACTTGGTGAAGTCGTTGACCATTACCCAAAGAAGACCCCTTCAGATGCTAAGGTTGAAGAAAAATATAGAAGTTATAAGGAAATATATTGAAGAGTTAATTGCTGATCCCTCAACCATGCCACAGATTGTACCCATTCAAGGATACCTAATAAAAACCAAGTTTTCTGGAGTCAAACTTAAGTGTCAAAAATACTTCAATTTTGGGCATATGAAACAATATTATACTGAAAAAATATTAAAAACTTACGAGTATGAACAGGCTCTTAAACGGACAATCGCTGATCGTCTTACCCCTAAATAACAGTTTTGGGTTTAAAAAGAAAGCACTGTTCGTGCGCGTACTCTCCCACCCTCTCTTTTTGTTCTTAGAAATGCCCATCCCAACATATGAAAATAATGAATGTGACTTTCGATTAGGTTTAGTAACAAGCGCGTGTAGCTGAGCTCAGTGCATCAAATGAAAAAGAAGTACTTAAATTTAAGGTTGTAAGTTATAATCATTTGTTATCGTGCTCGTTTTGTTGTTGTTGGCAATTTGAACAATGTTTTTTTTATTTCCTCTCTAGCTGTTAGTTTAATTATTCTTGAGAAGTGTATATTAAAGTATTGAGTAACTATATGAGATTTGTTGGAGTGTTATCTTCCAGATTAATGAAGTAAATTTATATTATTTAAACAAAGGTTGTCTGTTCATTGAGACTTAATAACGCCAAGTAATGCCATGTACTACCGCTATTATTTCATATAAGAAGAAAGTATACATAAATAATTAACTAGCACGAACACACTATCTTAAAGATAGCCTTTGAAAAATTAAAAAGATTTTATTGGTTTTACCTTATTTATGTTAAAATTATAAACTAAAACGATCTACTATAATTATATAATGGGTAAATTTTTATTGTCAAACCTCCTAGTATCCCAACATTTTTTGTTGTTTTCCGTCCATTTGCTGAAATATAGAGCAATTTATTCAAATATTTGACCTTGTAACTTATTTATTGTCATTGCCATTGCTAACTTCCCATGTTTCTTCTTCAACCATATTGAAAACACCTACTAAGATTAATTCGATAATCCTCTTCCTAATTCCTTTTTTAAATCGTATTTAGTATACGTTCTTCTTTTCCGTTAGTACAATAATTCGTTTTTTGAGTTTTGAATTTTTTTGGTGCATTTTCGCATGTACAACCCATCCCTTAAAAAAAAGATCAAACTTGCCCTTCAGAGCCCAGGGATCTGGTTATATCAGAATTAAACATAGCCTTACTTATGTAACTCAAAATTTTGAACAACTTTTATCTTAAGTCTGTATCGGTCTCCGGTCTTGAAATAAATGCGTTTATATCATCGTTTTTCAAAGCGGGATGTACATCACATACATAAATTATTTTAATACTATGTAGGATTATAAAATTTGATTATGATGATTGATGAGTATATTAAAAAAAACATCTTCGTATTTCAGATTTTCAATGCAATTATTTAGAGTGCAGATATAATTTTGAAACAAGGGGAGTAATTCAAAGGTGTCGCTACATAATGTAGCTAAAGTCGAAGGATGTTCATTCATTATCACTGACAATTTCGACCATGCAATCATAAATTTAGATTTAGTCCTGTAAATTTAAGAGGTAATATCAATTTTTTAAAGAATAATTATAACCACTAGTTTAGGGAACAAATTATGAGCCTGCTTCTAATCTTATACGATGATTTAAGATATTAAGAAACATTGAGCTTATTATACAGACTGCAATATTAAAATATTCAATACATAACATAATTCTACTTGATTAATAAAAGAGTACAGATGGACAAAAGTGTATAATGTAAATATATGTATGTACGTGTGTTAACTGAAAAGAATGACTGGGAGGTTGCGCGTTCTCTCAAACCATAAAAATAAAAAAAAACTGACGGACAGAATTTGTTTTTTTTTATTAGTTCGTTTTTTGCGGATTTTGGGGAGGATGGTGCCTTAATTAGTTCTATTTTTTATCGTTTAATTGGAAATGGAGGACGAAGATTATACATCCAGATATCCTGAAAAGGATCGAGCTCCTGATAAAGCTTTCTCCCACACGGATGCAGCTATAGACTCAGGGATTCGAGAAGGAATGATCGTTGAAATTCCCCTTGAAGAAACATCTAATTTCTGGCTGGCTAAAATACTAAAAGTTTTTGGGCCTCTTCTCCAGTGTACATATGTTAGTTCAGAAACAGAGTCGGGAGGAAAAGGGATTCGGCCACCGTTCTGGATGGATCTTTCCAAGAAAGACTATCAAATCTACCCTTTAGGATATTGTCAAATGAACAAGATACAATTGAAACCTCCTGAGGATATGCGAAGAGATAGATCCTTTGATTGGGAAGAAGTAGCTCTTCGATATTTGGAGGATGTATCTTACGATACAGTACCTATGCACCTCATGGAACCATGTGGAGGAACTACACCTGCAGAAAGACTCAAACCAGGAATGGTTCTTGACATTCGAGACAACAGCCGACCTCGTGTGTATTGGAGTGCAGTCATACTATCGAATACTGGAGGACTACTTAGATTCGCATACGATGTTCCAGAAAACATATCTTCATCTTTTTTTGAGATATCTTTGTTCTATCTTTCAGATCGTCTCATGCGCTGCAATTTCAAAGATCGAAAGAGAATTTTCGAACCTCCTCCTTTTATCAAAAATGCATTCAAAACCACAAAGTGGAAAGATTTTAGAACACAATTAGGCAGTCTAGATCGGCCAAATCCACCTAAAGACCTTATTCGCTCAAAAAAACAACGCATTGATGATGATCCTCTTGATCATTTCGATGAAGAATCTCTTGTAGAAGTCGTTCATCCACGTAGTTTAAAAACATTGGAACTAGGTGTCATAGACAAGGTTGAAAAGAACGTTGGAGTCGTCGTAAAGCTTTTTTTAGAGCCTAATGTTAAGATCATTCGATCTCCAATGGAGGTATTTCCTGTAGGTTGGTCACAAGGAAGTGAATTAAGTGTTACTCGATCTATTTCTTTGGAGAATAAGTTACCAGGAAATTATAGCTTGGCTTTAAAAAAGTGCTTTTTGAAGCCTAGTGCATCAGAATTTAAAAATGGACAGTTTTTTGAAGTTTTTCACGATGAAAATATAAATATAGGAAAAATTATTGCTATAAAAGAGCCCTTACTATGGGTTGAACTTGTGGAACATCCATCGAAAATAAAAATTTTAATTCCGTCAAATGCTCATGATATTTATCCTCTTGGTTGGGCTTTTGCCAATAATATAAGAGTAGCAAATAGACCAATTTTATCTTTAAGTCAATCCATTCCCTCTTCTCCAGTGTCAATTGTTAAAGTTAACGACGAACCCGTAAAAACAGTTTCAAATAGTTTTTGGTGTAATGCAATCTACATTAATTGTAATTGCTCTAGTTTGGGATTTTTGAGCAAAAAACGTTTATTAAGTCTTCCGAAATCAATTGGACCTGGTTCTGTACGATTAGTATTGAGAGAAATACTTTCAAAACTTATTGGATTGTCTTTCAAATCCGGCTCCATCTTAAAACGCTTGGAATATGATGAATCAAAGCCTCCTAGGAAGAATTTTACGATAGAAACTTTAAAAGGAAAATCTAAAGTTCTTAATCTTAAAGGCCAAGTTGAAATTCCAACTTTAGCCAGTGATGTAGATGAATATTGTCAAGAAGTGTGTAGTAAAGTTGGTGCCTGTCCTTATTTAATTTCTACCAAACTTTATGAGGATACTTGTCCTGCTTCTTGTAAGACAATGGAGGTGCAAGTCGGTCGGCCAAGGAAAAAAAGAGGATATCCTATTCATCAATGTTCAAACAACGCAATCAACAACAATGTACCAAACCAAGAAGACTCGTCTCCTTCTTCTTTGGAAGAAACTGATGACAATACAAGCCAGAATAATTCTCGATGTGTTACCCCCGAACCACGTAAAAAGCATAATCGAAAAGAATGGAGTGAGTTGCTTCCAAAAAGTGATATTCAAACTCGTGGAGCAAAATTACCAAATTGGAAGCTTCACTTAAAAATAAGACCATCAAAAAAGGATCAAAAAACAATCAACAATAATGCTCTTCGAGAATCCTTAGGATACTTCTCATCTAACCTTAGTAAACGATGCAAACAGCTTGAGCCAGCCTTTAAGGTTGATGATATACCAATACAGGAAGAGATCTCTTCTGATGATACAAACAAAGAAAGTAACAATAATCCACATGAACACAATAACTCGATCTCTTCCAACTCTGAGCCTCCCATTAGAATTGTTAGACTTAGAAGAAATCCCAGTTTATGGACTCCGGATGAAACTGCTCATTTTTTAGCACAGACAGCAGATTGTGCACATTTAGCTCGATTCATGTATGAAGATCAAATTGATGGACCTGCATTTTTACTTCTCAATTTTCCTATAGTCAAAGAATATTGGAGCTTAAAAACTGATAGTGCTGTTCAACTGTGTCAACATGTTGAAAGTGTGAAATTGGCTTATATGAAAAAGTTTTATGATTAAATTGTTTCATTCATTTATGTTTCACAGCTTGATTAATTGCTTTTTCGAAGCATGATTTAATTAACCTGAGTTTTATTTGTTAATTTAACACGCATATATACATACTTAAATACATTAAAGCGATGGTGCAAACTACTATAAATTTAATTTGAGGATTTTATAAAGCCATGGATTTGACAAAAAAAAAAAAATTTAGGGCAGGATGTTTTTGTCCGCCTCATCAAATTCAAAGTATAAAAAATTAACAACTAACATCATATGTGCTAATAAATTAAAAATGGTATCATCCTCAATTCTTCCGGTTTTTTTACTTTCTTTCTATCTTATTAATATTGGAGGACAGATGTGAGTGTGACAAAACAAAGGTAGCTGAGCCGGAACAGCCTAGATTAATTTCAGCCTAACTGCTACATAACAACTTGACCATTTTTTTTAGCTAGAAATATCAGCCTGGATGACTATTTCAAAGCTAATTAACTCCATGATATACACTTTTAATTGTAACTTTTTGATTTAATCTGTTAATATCAGAGTAAGTATGTGGATACGTTACCATCAGTAACTACTTATTCAACTTCTAGGTTTTTTTAAATACTATTAAAAATGATTATTTAAATTCCAAATGGAATTTGTAATCATTGCAAGAATAATTCACACCCAAACAATTTGAATCAAACATTATATTACATTTATACCGATTGTCTTATAACTTTCTTTAAATGTAGAGGAAAGAAGACCCTTGACTTTATCATTTTTATAGAAATGTATATTATTATTTATTTAAAACAGAATTAGAATTATTTATATTATTTTTTCATGTAATTAATAACACAACTTTGAGGAAAGGTTGCATGAATGTATTATACAAAGTTACGCTTTTTTCTTTTTCAAGTTGTTCATTATTACTGTAACCTTGCATTGTTAAATTACTTCGTTTAATTTAGGTATCTTACAAAAAAAATTCCTTTAAACCTGTTTTATCTAATGAATAATGGTAAAAAGGACATTTTGATATACCAAAATTATGCCTCTAGCTTCAATATTAAGGAAGTTATGACCAATTTATCAACGAAATTTCATCCCTTGTTTTTCTACTGATAAGGTATGTTATGACCAAAACCTGTGATCTACTGATATTTCAATCAAACAACACAACTTTCTTAAATATCATGAGAATTTTCAGGAATTAAAGAATGCAGTATTGTGCAAAAGATGTTACTTCCATCGAAAAAAAAATAATAATATTAAGACAAAGTATTTTCATATTGCTCAGTAATAAAGATTGAAGGTGCTAATATCGGATTAAAGTTTATGTATTTCTCATTGACAGATTAATTAAACACTTTAAATAATGCTTGAGAATTTTTTTTATTTAAGTCCATTATAACTTTAATTTGATCCATTACACTTTATTCATAACTTTGAAGGCTACCTTGAGATGACTTATTTTCTAGTAAATAGTGCGATTAAAGGAATCAGCATATTGAAAAAACAATTAGACGGAGTGAAAGATTAAAAATTTATCTACATTAAATATAATTGATGTCAAATTGTTTTCTCACATTTAAGTAAAAAAATCCAGCATTTATATGGAAATCCCTAAAACACTTCTAGACTTCCATGCTCGCCTCCTGCAAGTTTTTTCGCACCTTAAATCGGCATTTTGTAACATACTTATTTAATTGTGAGTTGGTTTATTAATTATAATAATTAAAATGGATTACTACTATTACTCCTAACCAATCGGCATAGGTTGCTCAAATATGAGAATACTATACCTATATAACCTAATAATGACAATTTTAAATCCAATCATCTGATAACTTGATATAATTTAGTATGTATGCTACTTGTTAGTTTTCAACATCAAATAACACTTCTTTAGACAATGTGAAACATTGATCTAATTTCAAATATTCGCATGTCCTCTATCTGAAAAGTTGATGTATATTTGCTATCTAACAATGACTAAAAAAATAATTAATTCTGTCATTCCTTTATATCAAACTGTTGTGACCTTATAATTTTACATTTGACCTCGTTAAATATAATTTATCATGGCCAAATTGGGTTCAGTTTCTAGTTCTAAATTGAGTCTACATCATTTGTCAAGATGATTTTTTTTAGTTATAATTAAAGAAACAAAAAAAAAAAAAAACACTTTCAACAACTATAACTTCTATTTTGGCGTTTCTTACAAACATATAGAGAACTTCTAGTGATGTGCGGGTCTCATATCCTTGGAATTCTTTAATCCAGCCTGCAACATTTCCTCTAATTTGACTATTATTGACAGAAACACTTTGGTCCCATAACGTTTTTTGATATCCTTTTATCCCCATACAAAGACTATAACATCTTCTTAGAGAAAGATCTATAAATAAAAATAATATGATATTAGAAGAGGGCCTGACTTTTTGTAGCTGCTATGTGAATATATATTTTTTCATTTCCAAAGCTGTTATCGTTATGTTTTTATTCTTATAGAGAGAGCATAAAGGTATAAAGTAATCAATAGCGAAATACAAAAAGTATAACTGAGGATTTGTTGTGGGGTTATAAGTGTAAGTCGTTGTTGGACTCGGAGTAGAATAAGGATCGACGTCTGACTTATTATTGACTATATCATTGCTAGATACGAAGTAGGAGATGTGTTTATTCCCTTCTTTTCACAGCTATTCGTTACTAATTTAAGGAAACGTTATGACATCTATGTTGCTCTTTTCCTAAACATTCTTCAAATCGTCTGGGTGAACACATTAATTTTGGGTTTCTTTTTTTTTAGCATACTGACAGATCATATTATTTTAAACTATGAAAATGACTACTAGCCATTTGCAAATAAAATTATTATATTAATTCTTGAATAATTTTTAAAGCTTTGGTTCAGAAAATACGACAAATCGGTGGAAAGTTTCGACGGAAAATTTGCTCCGAGAATTTTTAAATGAGTAGGTTATGTGATGTTGAAATGTTACGTATAATTTTATTATCAGTTTTATTGGACAATATTTTATAATTTTTACGGTTCATCCTCCAATCCTTAAATACTGAGCTTTTGAGTACACTAACGACCCCTTCCCGATCGACCTACCTTTAATAGATCACAAATATATTTTAATATATCAAAATTCTAGAAAAAGATGTATTTTCTTACATCAGTTTTGTTATTTATAACTTCTGCCCAATAAATCTTTGTTTTTTGACGCTGCCCCTGATCAAACACATTTGGGGCCGCGGAAGAGGAAAGTAAGTGTCTTAGTTTTCTTCACTTAAATATAGCGACAGTATTTGGTTATCAGCGTATAGCGGGAATAATAATCCAGACTCACAATTTAAGGGTACAATATTTTTATAATCATATTTGAGACTGAGAGTAACAGGTTGCCTAGGATACAATATATGGGAGCCGACGATTTACATTCAATATCAATCAAACAATATTTATACATATTATTCAATGTTGGAACTTTTTAGCCACATTTTGTTAATTAATTTGTTAGTTGTATGTACTAATATTTAAAAAAATATTTTTTTTACCAACAGTATTTATTTCTATAGCCTTCCATATTGAAAATTCTCAGTTGAAAACTTTTTTTAGCGGAAAATTCCTATGGAAATTTTATATATTTGAAAATTCCCGGAATTTTGCAACTCTAGATATAATTTTGTCACGAAACCTTTCTTCCATAACGAAAGAAACAGAAAAAAAATCCAAACTTTGTTGAATGTAACTTTTTGGCCATTTCATCCCAGCTAATAAATTATTATTTGAATTCAATAATTGTTCACAACTTAACAATAGCTAAATCTAACTCAACCAAGGAAAGCTAAATAATATTATCCTTGCGTCATGATGAAACCTTACTAACATAAAAATGTACATTGTCAGCTATCGATTTTTCTGCTTTTGTTCCCCTTATCTGGTTCTGAACGTTGATTGGGTTAATTTGAATGCATTCTTGATAAGCTGTAAGCCAAACGTCGCCAGTCTTTTGTAGAGTAGGAGCCAATCCGCTATGTATTGTCATAGAAGAGGGCCAAATAGCTATCTCTTCAGAGTCATGGTGGAGAAGTATCCCTATATTTATATGATTGTTCATGATAAGATGGAGGGTCGGTCAAAATTCGCTGGCGGGATACTGTAAACAATATTAAACAATAATTCCATACATAGTTTGAAAAAATTAACTAAATATCAATCTATTTTGGACTTCTTTCTATTTCTTTTCGGAGGAACAGGGGCGTCTGCAGGGGTGGCCCGGAGGGACTGTAGCCTCTCCCCCACCCCAAATTAAGGAATTTTGTTTTAACTACAATTATTTTTCGAAAAATGTTATTTTTATGAATAGCTTTGGATTTTTGAAATTTTTTCGACAAAATTTAACATTTAAAATTTTTTTCTTAAAAATTTAATTTTTTTATGAATAACTGTTGATTTTTGAATTTTTTTCCAAAAAATTTTATTGTCTGTTTATAGCTAAAAAAATTGAAATATATTTCTAAAAAAATTAATTTTCTTTGTAAAGCTATGGACTTTTTAAAAAATATTCCAAAAAATTTAATATTTGAATTTTTTTGTGGATAGCGGAGGATATTTTGAAAAAAAAATTCTACAAAATTTAATATTTAGAATTTTTTTACAAAAATTTAATTTTCTGTTTATAGCTAAAACAAATCGAAATGTTTTTCCAAAAAATAATGATTTTGTTTGTATAGCTATGGACTTTTGAAAAAAATTTCCAAAAATTTAATATTTGAATTTTTTATGTGAATAACTTTGTATTTTTGAAATTTTATTCCGAAATTAAATTTATTATTTGAAATTTAATTTTCCAAAAATATTAACTATTTTTTTAATAGCTATGATTTTATAAAAAAAATTTACAATTTTTTTTAATTTAACCAAAGCAAATATATCTGTATACATATATAATCCTGGGGACGCACCTGGGAAAGGTTCCATGATTTAATAAAGGTAACAACGTGACGGACATTTGAAATTTGTTTTGTTCATCCTCAAGAATCAATATTGTGATTCAAAAAATTTCAAGATATAAAGATGAATTAAATAAGTAATTTGTTGAATGATACATTTGGCAAAATTTAAGTGACCCTATAATAATTAAAAGCTACTTGAATAAAGCATGAATTTCTTAATAAATACATTTTAATTATGTATATATTATATTTGCAACATGTCTCATATAATTTTATTGATAGCAAATCAGTATACACAACGTTATTATCACATATGTAAGGGTTATTTAAATGAGTCTATGCGCTTTTTTATTTAATTTAAAAAAAGATTCAATTTAACTTACATTCATTTCAATTTATTTATAAAAATATCAATGAATTTTATTAAAGTGGATTCCATTAAGATATGGATCAAAAATAAGAAAAAAAGATCATTGTAATTCATGTAAAATTGTACTTGTAATCATAAATCTATATTAATAAAGCAAAGTTTGTCTGGATGTTTGCCGTAAAGTCATTTTTAATTTCAAAAATAACAATGTAGCAATGAGTGTGTATAAAGGACTCGAGGGAAAGAGTGGACAATAGATCATGATCATACATGTAAATCCGGTGCGTTTTTTTAGGTAGCCCGTTAATTTGTAATTGGTAGTATAAATAACGAACTTTATTTTCCTTAGCAGTTATTATTATTATTTAATTACTGAGTAGTGAACATCATTTCCTAAATAGATTCAAGTAACTTCAAAATCTGCTCGTATGTGATCATAAAAGACGGAGCGTAGCCCTGAGGATTTGTAGTGGAGATATAATTCTAAGTACTTGTAGGACTCTGAATAGAGATCGACATTGGAGTAATATTAGCAAATGTCATTATTTATATCCTTTTTTCCTTCCTCTCTTCTCACAACTGATTGTAGCTGATCTAATGAAACGTTATGAGCATTATTATTTCTCTCCTTCAAAACATTCTTCAAATTGTCAGGGTTACCATGTTAATTTTCGGTTTCTTTTTTTTTAACATGCCCATTCCAGTCTCGATTTTCACCCTAGAGCATGAGCAAATCTCTTCTATGTGATAAATGATAAGTATCGTTCAGGGAGTTTTTATTTTGTCCCAATACGGCGTCGTCGTCTTATTTACAAACTAATATCAGTTTTAACAACGCTCAATCCCTATTAGTAGAAGAAAAACATGTTTTTTCCTTCTCTTTCCTGATTGGCTTAAAATTGTCAGCTCTCATCAGGTCTATTTTAAAGGTCTTGAAGGCAATTTATGTACTTCTTTTTGAGCTTAGTTCAATTATTTATGATAATTAGGCAATACTTTTTAATTGCAATATATTTTTCATAATTGTAAATTATAGTGCAATATATTGTAATAACAGATCAACTTCGACTAAAAAGTATCCTGGCTTATCGCCAAACAATAAGATCAATTTCCTAAATGATATCAATCGAAGGAAGTTATGGTTAAATCCCATCAAACATACGAATTGGACTCCCACCAAAGACTTAATTTAGTCTTCCAAGTAATATAATCAACTATTTTTTACTATGCATCAAAGAACCTTTATAATATCCAAAATACACCCCCGGCTATCAAGTTGTCCAGGTGAAGAGCTAAAAATGCTATTTTAAGGCCACCATGGTCCTGAAGAGCAAATAAATTGTTACCAGAAAAAAATGGAAAAAAATTCAAAAATTAACTTTAAAAAAAAAACATGGTTATTCATCCAAAAATTTCAAAAATCCATAGCTATTCACGAAGAAATTTCAAATTTTTTAATAGTAAGAAGCAAAAATTCCTTATTGGGCGGGGGGAGGTTGATACAGCATCTACAGCCACCTCATTCGGACGCCCCTGTTAACATTCTTCCATTGTCAAATCCTCAGAGTCATCATGTTAATTTTCGCTTCCATTTTTTTTACATAACTGCAGGTAATATTATTTCAAACTATATCTATATCATTAAAGAAAGGTTTATGGAAGCCTAATATCTCCTGGCAATGCCGGTTACTAACGTTAATACTAAATATTAGTGTTGAGACTCGGTCCAGCACCGATTTTTTCTTTTTCTTTTTTTGAGTCGGTCTTAAGTTATTTTTTCTGGACCGATTTTTCGGTCTAACTTTGAACATCGATTCAAATTTGGTTTCACTTTATCGATCGATTTTTATTCGCTCTCAATTTATGGACCAATTTTGTATTTTTGGTCTCTTATTATGTGAGAACAATTTTTTTTCTAAATACAAGACTAAGACTTACATTTTTGTTAATCTCAAAAGGACACAATAAGTTCTAGAACAAATACTGTACATATATAAGAGACGGCGGAATCAAAATTAATCCGAGCTATCTCTGTTTAAACTTCGTATAACCTCATTGCACTTGAAAAAACAAATGATGTCACGTTATAAACAATTTATCTGTAAACTCGGTGTAGACCGCATTTTTCCTTTGGACCGATCTATACCGAATTTTTATATGAGACCTGTCCAAACCGAGCTTTTTTGTCGGACCAAAGTAATTCAGTCCAACAAAAATATAACAGTCTCAGTCCGGTCTAGAATTTCCAGACCCAAAGCCGACACTCCTAAATATGTTTAAAATACACATATGTATATATACAACCTCTTAAAAGATCATGGTAATCCCATTTTATAGAGGTTTTACTACAGTTTACCTGTGTACAAAGGTTTTTTGTCTTATTTTTGAGTATTTAAAACAACTACGCTACACAACGGCTTTTAATTAATGAGGCATCTTAATATTCATATAATACGATTAAGATTTCATTAATAAATAGAGTAAGTTAGCCCGGTGTTCCCCGGGATATAAAGAAATTAAAATGAATTAAGAACTCTTCTGTTTCATATAAAACAAAAAATAAAGAATTTTAAAAATTATTCTCATGTTGCTTTTATGAGTATATATATGAACTCTTCTTTCATGCAATGAGGAGATGGTTGCCCTTGGCAACTCATATTTTTCTGCCACTCCTTCCCTGAGTATCAAGGAACCTTATAATATCTCTGGTTGTACAGGTGAAATACTGAGCCTTAAGGCAGTTTAAACTACACCGCTGCCACATTTCTCAGCATCAATAATCCCTTCAATATGCTAGAATACACCCTTGCCCACGGATTGTAGGGTATTGGTCACCGCCTCTTGCCTGACCATCAAAGAACCTTTGTAATATCCAAAATACACCCCGGCCATCAAGTTGTCCAGGGGAAGAGCTAAAAATGATGTTTTAAGGTCACCATGGCCTTGAAGAGCAAATAAAT
Source organism: Lepeophtheirus salmonis (assembly GCF_016086655.4). Classification (NCBI taxonomy): domain Eukaryota; kingdom Metazoa; phylum Arthropoda; class Copepoda; order Siphonostomatoida; family Caligidae; genus Lepeophtheirus; species Lepeophtheirus salmonis. The sequence goes on along the minus strand of NC_052135.2, from coordinate 3,270,537 downwards.
TGTTATCAGAACCGTTTCTGGAGCCTTAAGAACCTACAGGATTTTTTTTAGGAAAATCCATCCATTGATTCGGGCGTTATTGAATGACAAACATACACACAACAAATAAAACACACACATACATGCCCATTGATTCCTTGATTTTTAGTCCTAGTAATTTCCTTCCCAGTACAATTCATCCCCGGACATTTCATTCCCAGTAAAATTCATCCCCAGACATTTCATGCCCACTTTAAAGATGGGTATTTTAATGACGTCATAGGGTATTAATCCAGAGGTGAACTTAAAGTAGGTGAGTGTAAGTGATTCTGGAGAAGTGTGTGAGGGTCCCCAGCAAATTTACTTATTATTTACGTAGATCTGAACTGTGAGAAGAGAAATAGGGGCGATGAAATTGATGAGAAGGAGTTCCACGGTAATGAATGACGTCATTTACTTCTACTTCCCTAGGTTTGAAGGATATCCACGGATCGGGATTCCATTCTTACTCATTATTAACTAACTGGTTTTGACAGTATGACGTCATTAAATATTAAAGTGGGAGTTAAATGTCCGGGGGATGAATTTTACAGGGAATGAAATGACTGGTCACAAATATAGATGTCGGTTTGTATACAATTTGGAGTGCTAAGCTGTAACTTGATAAAAAATGATCATTTGAATAAATTAGAGTACTTTACTTCTGATAAGTATAATTATTTAAAATATTTGATTTAAAAAAATTAATTGAGATGTGCTATGTGGCACAAAAGCCGTCGTTACGATAGAGTAAATCCCCCCTCCAATTGTGGATTATTTATGCAATGACGTCAAAAAAAAAAGGGAAGATTATTCCAGTCGGAATAAATGGGATGTGAATCGGGAAATATACAAAGATGAATGTGAGGGCTTTTTTTCAGTCAATGCCCACTTTTATATATCTTGTGATGAGTATAATTGCACTGGATAAAAAAGAAATTATAGCATGAATTAATATACATATATTATAATGAAAGGTATCATAATAATTATTAAAAAAAATAGGTACAGTACAAAAAAAATTATCACAACTCTTATGGATGGTTATTTTTGTTGAGAAAAAATACAGTTCCATCAATGGGAAAGGAAAAATAGTTGATACTTTTTTTCTCCTTTGAAAATATGTCCATAATTTATTAGATCGTCGTGGTGTGAACATTTATCTGAATTAAAAAGATTGATAAAATTTGATGTAAATAAATTTTTTTTAAACATTTTAATTTTCATACGTGTCTGTTCATTTGACCAACGTTACTTTCAGCGAGTATAATCTAAGCAACATTCATTTGAGCAATTGTTTATTTGGGTGAGCTTTTTTTCAGCGTCGTTCATTTCAGAGACATTTTCATATAGTAAACAGTACAAAATGACTGACTTCAATATTAAATGTCATCACTCACCAGAGTGGTGATTAAAATCAAATGGAAGAAACCTAGCAGGGACAATCAATGTTCTTATCAAAATGCATCTCAACTCCTGCAAGCTTCTAGATCTGTGGTGGGATGAATTTACAAAACTTATTGAGTAAAATGGCATCTAAAAAGAGGACTATGCATTATCCAATCATTTTCTTTGTCAAATGTTAAGGTAGTAAACCTTTCATTCATGAGTAATTTTTGACTTTATTCAAAAATATAAGTAGTTTGCTCTTTTTAAGGAGTTGGAATATATATTTTTGGCTCATCTTTGATCACTCCGTTAACTTCATTGAATGAAGAAATCTTCAACATTCTTAAAGGACAAAATAAATTAAAGATAGTCCCTTCCTATAGGATTCATGTAAATCCGGTGTATTTTTCAGCTGGCCAATTAATTTGTAATTGGTAGTATAAAGAATGAATTTTCTTTTCCTAAACAGTTGTGATTATTATTTAATTCCTGAGTTGTGAACATCCTTTCCTAAATAGATTCAATTAACTTCAAAGTCAGTTTGAACGTTCGTGTGTGCTCATAAAAGACGTAGCGTAACCCTGAGGATTTGTAGCGGAGATATAATTGTAAGTACCTGTAGGACTCTGAATAGAATCAGAGATGGACATCGAAGTAATATTAGCAAATGTCATTGTTTATATCCTTTTTCCCTTCCTCCTTCTCACAGCTGATTGTAGCTGATCTAATGAAACGTCATGAGCATTATTCTTTCTCTCCTCCTCAACATTCTTCAAATTGTCAGGGTTACCATGTTAATTTTCGGTTTCTTTTTTTTAACATGCCCATTCCACACTGGATTTTCACCTTTGCCCTATAGTCTATAACAAGTATTGCTTCACTATATGAAAATGTCGCTGAAATGAACGACGCTGAAAAGAAGCATCAAACGTTGTACATATATATGTATGTCTCCTAATAAAAAGGTATAGGGCATTTATTTCAAAACATGTACAGAAACAGACCTAAGACATAAAATAAAAGTTATTCTGAATTCTGATTTACGTACCTAGGGTTATGGTTCACGCTGATCAGACCAGATTCCTGGGCTCTGGAGGGCAAGTTTTTTTTTTTTGCTAATAAGTTTAATCTTTTTTTCATAAAACGAGATCTATTCCCCGTGTCTCAAAGATTTTTCCAAGGTTGTCGATTCGTAAATGCACCAAAAATAATGAAAAAAAAAAAAAAACAACGAATTATTGTACCTACGGAAAAAGGAAGAACGTATATTAAATTCGAATTAAAAAAAGGAATTAGGTAAATGACTACAACAAAGGGAAAAGAGGATTATCGAGTTAGTATGGATCTTCATTATGGTTCAAGGAAGAACATCTTTCTAATTATTCTAATTATAATGGCTAAAGGGATGGAATAACTTCGAATGTTGTTTATCGACAAGTGTTACTGAATTTGCTGTTATTTAATGCCGGAATAAAATAATCTAAAGTAAATATATCCCTTTGTGATTTACGTCTTATTATTTAAACTTTTAATGAAAAATTTCTTTTTATATATAAACGGGTTCATAATACATATTTTTTTGCATATCTACCTATCTACTACATTATAATCTGTGATGAAAATCCGGTGTATTTTTTAGCTGGCCTTTAATTTCTAAATGGTAAAATAAAAAAGGATTTTTCTTTTCCTTATTAGCTTTCATTATTATTCCATTTTTGAGTAGTGAACAATATCTTTTCCCAAATAGATTCAATTATACTCAAACCCTGATTGAAAATTTGTGTAACCCTGAGGATTTGTTGCGGAGTTGTAATTGTAATTCCTTGTTAAACTTAGAATATAATTGAGGATCGACATTGGAGTATTTCTAGCCAATGGTCTTGCAAATGTCCTTTTCTCCTTCCTCCCTTGTCATAGCCGATTGTAGCTGATCTAATGAAACGTCATGAGTAGTATTCTTTCTCTCTTCCTAAACATTATGTAAATTGTCAGGGTTACCATGTTGATTTTTGGTTTATCTTTTTAACATGCCCATTCTACACTGGATTTTCATCATTAAGTATAATATTATTCTTCAACAATTTATGTAGTTATAAGGATGGGCGTGTTTGGTCAAATAAATTACTGTTTTGAGGTTGGAGAAGGAAAACAGGGGTTACATTTCCTTTTCTTTTCTTATTTCTTCATTCTTTCTCGAATTATTCTTGTGCTCACATCTCCTTTGTCTCCAGCTCTAAAAAAAGTTATATTTATTCTCATAATAATTAATAACCAGCATGAAAATGCCATCTTAATAATAGCCAATGAAAAATTAAAAAGATTTTATTTATATTCAATTTGTTTATGTTAAAATTCTAAGCAAAAAAGATCTACTATAAATATATAATAAGTAAATTTCTAATGTAAAGTATACAAAAAATTTTATTTTATACTTTTCTGTCCATTTGATGTAAAAATAATCAAATTTGCAGACCTTTTTGACACTCTTGAAAATGCAACGTATAATTGAATAAGTGAAAATAGTGATTTTGATAAATATAAAGCATTTTTTTTCAAATTATTTATTTATTATAATGTTCATTGCTAACTTAATTGGAAATTGTTTTTTTTATAAGTGAAAATGGAAGCTCATCGCCCCCAGAAGTAAGGGTGATTCTTGTAATAAATACAATGATTATATAAGATATTCCTTTCATCACCCGTCATGAAGATACATGCTAAGACTAACTCGCTAATCATCTTCTTCCCTTTTTTAATTCATATTTAATATATGTTTTCCACTTTTACGTTTGTACAATAATTCAGTTTTTTTTACTTTTTATTTTTTTTGGTACATTTTCGAATCGACAAAACCCATACTTTAAAAAAACTTTGAGAAAAGGAGAATCGCTCTTGTTTTATGAAAAACAATACTTGCCCTCCAGAGCCCATGAATCTGGTCTGATCATATTGAAACATAATCATTAGTATTATTAGTATAACTTAGAATTCTGAACAACTTTTATTTTTTGTCTAAAGTCTCTAACTGTCTCCATTTGTGAAATAAATGCGTTTTTATCATTGTTTTTCAAAGTGGGACGTACACCAGTCACCCGCATAAATTATTTTAATACTATGTAGGAAACCATAAAAACATTATTCATAATGAATGAAATTATTCTTTGCATCTTCATGTTATGATTTTTAACCTATAAAGGGTACTTTTTATAAAGGATTATTTCAACTTTTCAGCCTTTTTATGTAAGGTTATATAGCCTATAGATTCAAGATTAAAAAATAAGTCATAAAAAATTTCAAAACAAATTGTACCACACTCCAAATAGTCCCTAACGACGGTTTTAATATCCCTTCTCTCCAATGACAACCATCATTTACAAGGTAGCAGCATATACGGATATCTATATATGAGGTTTGTTCAAAAAGTAAGATTACCTTTCAAATTTCGTGGGCAAGGTATACCCAATTTTTTTTTATATTAGTATACTTGCCATGAAAATATATTTAATGTTTCAGCTATATAATACTTTTAGTTTGTTTGTGATAGGCATAATGTCCGGTTAGGTGTATTTTACGTGTATGGCGATTTTTTGCTATAGAAAAACATGGATCAAAGAAATTGTATCAAATTTTGTGTAAAAAACGAAATTAATTGCTCCAAAACACATGGAATGTTGACAAAGGCAAACGGTGAAACTGTTCTTAGTAAAAAAAAAATGTTTACAACTGGTAGAAACTCTTCCAAGATGGCCAGAAAGATGCCAATGATGAGCCTTTTTTCTCGACTACCGTGGCGTTGTGCATCAAGAGTTTTTTAGCATATGGTTGTACAGTCAATAAAGAGTATTATCTTGAAGTGGCGCGTCGCTTGCGAGAAGGAATATGAAGGAAACGCATGGAATTGAGGAAAAGCAGTTCATTGATTTTGTATCACGATAATGCCCCTCTCACTCATCTTTGCTTGTGAGAGATTTTTGGCCAAAAACAACACCACAATCATGCCTCAGCCACCACATTCACCGGATTTGACCCCATGTGACTTTTTCTTGTTCCCAAAACTGAAGAGACCTTTGACAAGAAAGAGATTTGCAACGATTGAGGAGATAAAGACTGCATTGCTGGAAGAGCTCAAGGTTATGTCGAAAAGTGTGTATGAGAAGTGTTTCGATGATTGGAAAAAGGTGTTGGGACAAGTGTAATGTACCAGAGGGAGATTACTTTGAATATTAATGAAAAAATAAAAAAAAATCGTAAAAATACAGTTATTTCAATTTTTGAATACACTTTGTATATTCAAATAATATGTATGACCTTCCGGTATTAAAAAAAAACATAACTAACGTGTTCTTCCTGACAATTTGAAGAATGTTTAAGAGGAGAACAGATAAGCTGGCTTTTACGTTCATAAGATTAGCTGCGGCCAACTATGATATAAAGGAAATAATCACTAGTCCCACGCCGTATCTAGCAATGATTTGGCAGAAATGACTCCAATATCGATCCTGAATTATACTCCAGAGTAAATTCCCAACAAAATCATTAGATTACTTTATACTTGGATATTATCTCTTCAAGAATAAAATAATAATGATAACCGCTTTGAAAAATAAAGATGACTGTTTAGTTGGCAATTACGCTAAGAGGCTTGATAAACATTATGGGGACTCTGAACCTTCGATTAGAACAGTTTCGAAGTGGTTTCAAAGTTTTCGGAGTGGTCATATGGGCACAAGTGACGTTGAACGTTCTGGACGCCCTGTTGAGGTTACTACTCCAGAAATCATTGATAAAATCCATGATAAGGTGATGGGGGATAGAAGAGCGAAGGTGCATGAGATTGTTAGTACTGTGAGCATCTCGACTTGGAACCCTATTTCCATTAATTTTGCAACCACAACTGCTGAGTTGTGAGCTGGTACATTTTTGGAAGATTCCTCTTTTGTGGGTCATTCGTGGTCTTTTTTCTTGCAGCTTGGTTTTCAAACGGTCCAATAAAGATATATAATATGCACCTGTAAATAGTTTTACCATTTTACAGATAGTCTATGAGAATATTTCCTTGCAAGTCCAAAAACAGTCGCTATAGTCTTTCCAGGCGATTGTCTTTGTTGTGAACAATGGTCACTAGGTACGTATCTCCTGTGTTGCGGGAGTTTACAGGTTCCACAATGTCAGTACTCAAATGATTGAAGTTATAGAAGGTAGTGCCCTACCTTATGGAATTTTGAAATATACTCATTATATCATTCGCATGTATAGTCAATATGTTTTAAAAAGACATGGCAAACAAATTAAAATTCTCCCGTTTATAAAATGCTTTTTGAAGTTACTTAAATTTTTGAAATGACGCACCGGTGGGTGATCCACACTGTATTTAAAGCGACTGTGACCTACCTGTAGGTAACCTCGCATACATTGTGTTAAAAAAATAGATAAAGGAGGGACCTAATTTTTTCAAAAAGGGCAAAAGAAGGCCCTAAAAAAAGTTCAGTTTAAAAATATATAAAAGTGTTTAATTTTTGGGAGTGGGGTAAAAAAACGAGGTTCTATGGCGTGGGGCTTAAAAAAATAACACTGGTAGTCCACATGGGAGGGGGTGGAAGTGAGGTAAAAAAAAAAGAACAAATTCGCTTATGAAATACCCTAATCCTTTGGAGGCGGTGCAAATTGCAGTTTAAGTAGCAAAAATTCATCGACCCGAATGAATTAATAAGAGATTAATACCTCATATTTCTAATACTATTTCGAGGCCATTTTCAGCCCAGGAGCGTCCACAGGGGGTAGTGTGAAGGGGATGTAGCCCCCCCCACCCAAATTAAGGATTTTTTTGCTTTTTACTAGAACATTTCATATTTGAAATTTAACTTAAAAGGGTAAAAAAAAAACATATCTACTAAGTTTTTTGTTGGAACTACGGGTTGAAGATATATCACAAGTATTTAAACATATTATGTAAAAAGTTTTGAGTATCAGGAGGTAGATTGAAGCCTTTTTGGAAAATAGCCGTGGATTAAAAATTTCAAAAAAATTAATTTTTGAATTTTTTTCGAAAAATATTTTTTTGTTTTTTTTTTCAAAAAATTCTAAAAACCAAGCCCAAAACATAATCTTGCAGACACCCTTGCATTCTCATAACTCAAATGAAGGGTATAGATTTTATTCTTAGGTATCTCAAAGAATCCCAGAAATTTAAATACAATCCCTATAAAGTTTCCCTAAATTATCCTTCTTGTCCTCTCGCCTCCTATAAATATGTCACTAAACTTTAGAGTATTATTAAACATTACTACGATTTTATTAAATTTAAATTACATAACGTATTAAGTCCAACGTTTTTCTTCCTTATGAAACATTTTTATTATCAAACCTGGATTGAGTTTAGTTCAAGGCCAAGGGTAGTTTTTGTCAAATTTTAAAATGTTTTATCAATATTACAAAGTTTGTCTGCAAATTATTCCTAGTTTTTCTATCAATTCGAAAAATTATCATTATAATTATTAAAAACATCATTCAAAAATTGAAATTTCACAACTCGTTTGTCAATTCCTACTGAGTCGTGTCCCCAGTTTTTTGACATTATAGCAAGGTTTAATGGACGCACGTGAAAAAACATAGACACCTATGTTAGAAGTTAAATAACTATAGCCAGATTATCAAAGTATCAAGTGACTCAAAAAAAAAAAAAAAAATGGTTGAGAACCTATACTACAGCTTAATATTCTTCATCGCTATTTATTATGAATAAATTAAAATGTTCAAAAGAATAGTGTAGTTTTTTATCATTTTTCAGCCCAAAAAACGAAATATATTGAGTTCAGAACAAGATGCAGAATTAATAAAAACACTTTTAAATCATAAAAACACTTTTACATAACTTTTATTAATCTTACTTTTAATTTGGGGATGGTTTTAAGGGTAAAAAATGACTCTGAACAATAATAGTACCAAATTACTATAATCTCAGATATGTCAGGATTAAGATGACATATAGAAAATCTGAGATCAGTTTTGGATTTCTATAAAAAGGAGACCTCCTTACAACTAGCATTATTGCCGAGAAAATATCATAATTATATTTAAAATCATGTATTTTGCATTTTAGAACAATTTTCACCAAATATAGGAGATAATGCTTACTTCAGAGGAATAAGTTAGCACCACCACAGCCTATTAAACAGCACAGGAAACAACTGTTTTTCCTTTTCTAACCTCTAAATTTTGTTTTTTGTTTACACAGATTCCTTTTTAATGACAATCAACTTGTTCCTTTTTATTTTATTTCATAATGATATATACTTAATGATTTTTTACCGCCGCATTGAAAATTTTTATTTCAGAAATCAGGTCAGGCTATAAAGAAAATACTCAATTCAGGGGCATCTGCTGTAGGGGATTTGCAAACACTGTAGTGCCCTTCCCCCACCCCAAAAAAATAAAATAAAAATAAGGAATTTTTCTTTTTTAATAGAAAATTTCTTGGTCAGTATGAAATTTTTTTATACGAGATTAGGAATACAAATTAATTTTTTTGGAAAAAATGTAATATTTAAAAAAAAAAATTAATTATTTAATTTTTCTCATTTTTTTTTCCAAAATATTCAAAAATTTCATTTTTATTCCAAAATTTTTAATTTTTCTCATTTTTTCTACAAAATATTTTACTTTTTAAATTTTTTTCTTAAATATTTAATTTTCTACAAATAACTATACATTTTTGAAATTGTTTTGCGAAAAATTAAATATTTAAAATATTGATATCAAAAAATGAAGTATATGAAATTTAATTTTTGAATTTTTTTGTGAAAAACAATGGATTTTTGAAAGTTTTTGTGAAAAACAATGGATTTTTGAAATTTTTTGTGAAAAACAATGGATTTTTGAAATTTAATACACAATTTTTTTTTTTTTTTGATTTTGTTATCAAAATAATTATAAAAACCAAGCCCCCCTCAAACGCGGACGCCCCTGCGGACGCCCTTGTCATTACCATTTTACTATCATTATACCGTCAACTAAAAGTAAACGCTTCTAGATTGCTCCTATATTTAGTCTAAATAGATTTGTCATCATAATAAGAATACCCGATTATTTCTAAAGACTTGAGTATATCTCACTTCCTTAAAAGTTTATTTTATCTATACACATTAAGAATTATACTTTTAGATACGGTATTAAGTTAGTTAAGGGTAATTAAGTATTTACGTTAACGAAGCTTAATCCGTTTCTGTCGATGTTTACCACAATTTACAAAGCACGTTTCATAAACATGTTTTATTCAGTTGGGAAATATGGCTCTAAAAAATATGATGATAAAAGGAGTGAGGATAATCTCATACCTTGCTACTCCAAACAAAAAACTAACTACAACGTTGACAGGCTGCCACTTGAGGAACTCAAAACTAGGAATTATGTACAGAGCCTTCCACAGAAAATTTAATTTTTGTCAATAACTATGTATTTCTGAAATTTGAAACAAAAAAAATAATATTTATAAATTTAATTTTTGAAATTTTTGTCCAAAAAAATGTAGTATTTAATTATTTTTCAAAAATTGTATCATTTGTGAAAAGCTGTGGATTTTTCAAATTAATTTCGATAATATTTATTTTTTTCTGAACAACTGTGGATGTTTTGAGGAAATTGTATTCCAAAAATTAATTTTTTTGTGAGCAGCTGTGGATATTTAAAAAAAAATAATAATTAATAGTTGAAATTTTTTGCTAATAGCTGTGGATTGTTGAATTTTTTTTTCAAAAAAATTAATTTTTGTTAACAGCCGTAGATTTTTGATATTTTTTCCAAAAAATTTAATTTTTATTTAAATAGCTATGGATTTTTAGTATTTTTAAAAATAAAAATCAATACTTAATAAATATAATTTTTGAAAAAAATTTAATATTGAAATTTTTTTCCCAAAATATTTTATTTTTTGTGAATTGGACTGGATTTTTGAATTTTTTTTCCATAAAATTTATTTGTTTGTGAACAACTGTTGATATTTTTTATTTGAAATAGCTAGATTTTTGATATTTTTTCCAAAAAAAATAATTTTTATCTGAATAGCTATGGATTTTTAGTATTTTAAAAAATAAAAATTAATACTTAATAAATATAATTTTTGAAAAAAAAATTTAATATTGAAATTTTTTTCCCAAAATATTTTATTTTTTGTGAATTGGATTGGATTTTTGAATTTTTTTTCCATAAATTTTATTTGTTTGTGAACAACTGTTGATATTTGAGAAAAAAAATTATAAAATTTGAATTTTTTTATTAACAGCTGTGGATTTTTGAATTTTTTTTAGTAATGGCTATGAATATTGAAATTTTTTTTCAAAAGAATCCCTATACCTATATCCTATATATATATAATTTTTGGGCGCCCCTGATGTATCTCTGTATTGGATATAACATCATATTCTATTAATAACACGACATATAATGTGTATATACATAGTTAAGTCACCAAAAGACTACGGATACTAACAAATGGAATATCGTATTAAGTATTTTTTTAAATACGATGATCTATATTTGATCATCATTAATAGTAGAGAATCAATCAAACGCATAAAAAAAATATTTGTCAAAAATCATTCCTGTCTCTTTGATAAATATAATTTTTTTAACTCCCCGCTATTATGTAACTCGTTAATATTCAAATCTTTATTATTATTATTTAAGGCAAAGAGTTTTATCATAATTTTTGTATTTAATGCGAAAATTAGGATAACAAAAAACATTTCTCCATTCTGAAATAATTAACCAAAAACATTCCAAGGGCGTCCGCTGAAGGGGTTGTAGCCTCTTCTACACAAAAATTATGCAATTTTTGCCTTTTATTAGAAATAATTTTGTTTGTCGGGCAAATTATGCTCAGGAGCACAAAAAAATTCCCAAAAAATGTAATATTGGAATTTTTTATCATTAAAAAATTAATTTTTTGTGCATCACTGTTGATTTTTCAAAAAAAAAATTACAAAAATTTTAATTTGTTGCGAATAGCTATAGAAAGATTAATATCTGAAATTCAATTTTCAAATTTTTCTTTCCCAAAAATTTAATTTTTCAAATTTTTTTTCCCAAAAATTGATTTTTCAAATTTTAATTTCCCAAAAAAATTAAGCTATGGATTTTTTTAATTTTATTTATTATCAATATCTGTTGAATTTTTGATTTTTTTTGGAAAAAATTTAATATTTCATAAAAAAATTCGAAAAAATTAAATTCTTTTTATTAGTAGCTTCCGATTTTTGAAATTTTTTTATAAGAAATTTAATATTTGGACTTTTATTTTCAAATTTTTGTCCTAAAAATGTAATTTTTTGAGAATAGCTATAGATTTTTTTTAAATTAACCCCCAAAAAAAAAAATATATATATATAATTCTGCGGACGCCCCTGCATTCATTGTTATTCTACAAGATAACAATTTGTATATTTATAGACCATATTTTCATCTTGCAATTATTTTATTATTGTTCAGCACGACAAAGACATCTATCGACCTACACGTTCTATTCAATCCAGTACGAGTATAAAATAATAACCAAACTCTCAACCCAGAGACTTTTTTTAATAATGAAATCTAACCCCCTTTTATTATATTAATATTTTGTCCAAAAATAAGATGCTATGATTTAGCTAAGCTATACTGCGTAGTTTATAACATAACTTACATAATATATTATATTAATATTAAAATATTGAAGGCATTTTTTTGTCTGGATAAAAGAGAGAGAAAAACGTTGAAAACGAGACGCTGGCCGGTTTAAATCATCGCCTAAAAATTCATACCTCCTCCTATTCCCTCTTTTCTTTTCCTGATTCCTTTAATATTATAATTTATATATTGTCTTCCATTGCTTATTTTCAGTATTTGTATTTAGTAGGAACTAAATTAACTGTGAAGTTTTACGACAGGTTTCATTGAGGAATCGATAAAGTCTTATTATTTATGTATTATAATCTCTTGAATATCTTACATACGTATGTATTAATAAAAAAGATGATGTCATTAATAACTAAGTCGTCTAACGTTCGTCGCCATGTGTGGATTATTATAATAAATTATAATCGTTCATATACATATAATACGACGTCAAGGATGTGATTTAAATAGTATTATAATGATATAAATGATGCCGTTCTTTGATCCTTTTAAGTGAAAAATGAGGAAAACCCATTTTTTGGGATTGAGAACGTTATTTCTGGTTTTGAGGAGTAAGATGTTAGATAATATATAATCCGTTTAGCAAATATAGGGTAACTGGTCCATGATTTTTACTACAAAAACGACATTTATTACCTCTTTTTCTTTGCCCTTAGTGACAGAATATTAGGGAATTATTTAAATACTATTTCAGTCCCAATTACACTGCCCACCCCCATGTCAATAGGGATCACTTTGTTGTCTAAATGAATCATAAATATGAACTCTTACAAATCACTAAGAAAAAATATACTCAAGATGATACAAGTCAACAATAAAAAAGGTTCTTTATTTTTTCTTAAACGCCACATGAATTATACTTAACAAGTAATGATATATAATGAATTTCATTATGATTGTTTTTCTTTTTTCAGAAATAACAAAAAAATGGTGAGAGCTGACGTTTATTTATTTTTGTATAAATAGATTTACGAATACATTCCAGAGTAATTAAAATATAAAATAACAACTTTGGAAAAATTGAAAAAATAAATGGCACCAGATCCTATTTATTGGTATTGAGTTTTCTTCATCTGAATGAATCCATGGTTAATCAGAGTGCAACTTCATTTAGTTCGTAATACCTAAAATGAGTTAAAATCAGGAATATATATATTATTTTTTGATTGAATGAACTTACATCAACATTATGATCTTCAAAATTAGGAGATTTGGAAGAAATAGACGCATTAGCCAAGTAGTTAATAACATCAGTATCTGTATCAGACTCGAGTACTGCAAGTGTTTTAACAACGGATAGGTGGCACGGATTTGCTTTGTTATTGAAGTAATCTAAATTGTAAGAGTAAGTAATTAAAATATGAATATCTCCAAAATAAGATTTTTTTAATAAATGCCGCTTACCTATGTTGCATATATGGTCAACTAGAACACGTGCAACAGCGATACGAACATTAGGAACCCGGTCATTACTTAAATTAAGAAGATGAGGAAGAACATAAAGCGCGAAATGAGATACGTGCAAAGAACGGGTTGATAGAATTTGATATGATAATGCAGCGTATGTCTGTCTGGTGACCCAAGGAGATTGATTAGAAGCCAAATTTTCAGATAAGTCCCCCAACAAAGATCTACATAACGCATCATCGGATGGGGAGTCCGTAAAACATTTTATTATTCTACAGAGAACGTTCAATGATGCTTTTCTGACGGCAGCAACTTTATCTCGAACTAAGATTAGCGCAATGGGTGCCAAAGTATTTTTAACATCTTCAGCTTCGTAGATATCAACCATTGAATCAATTTGAATAGCCAATTCCTCCCGAAAGCGCCAGTTCAGAACGTTATAGGAAGAGAGAAATATCGAAAAAAGTGGTAAAAAATCCCTTCTCACACAGGGCTTTAAAAGCCGAATAAAATCAGCTAGATGCTTTAAAATGCCTATTCTCACTTCATCGAGATCCTGTTGGAGAAAAATGTGTTATACACATATTTGAATTATACTTCAAGTAATAATGACTGACCTTGATGAAACCGCAAAAAAATGGTACGAGGTCACTTCCAGTCATTTCTTCTCCAAGAATAATACCCAATTCATAAATTGAAGCAGCCATTGTATAGCGCACTTTCCATTGTACATCATTTGCCAAAAAACCGTATGCTTTTTTTAGCAAATACCAATTTGAACGACCAAGAGTGAGCGCTACAGCAGGAAATGAGAATGCACAACAATGATGTACCGTTTCCGTATCAATATCCCCAGCCTGTTTTGGACCAATCATTCCCACGAAGTGATCAACAAGAGATTGTGGCACTATATTTTGACATGATTTCTTTGATTCGTCTATAATAATAATGAATTAAGTTAATAAGAATATGTATTTATGTATGTAGAAGCATACGTACCCTCATCATGTTTTTTGTGTTGTTCGAGATGTTGAATTAACTTTTTATTTTCAATGGATGAACAATTTTTATTTTGATCTAGGCAAAGTAACATTTCATTAGTATATAGGTGAGATGAGTTAGAAAATGTAGAGTAAGTACCATTTTTATTGAGTCCCTCTTCTTCATCTTCCATTAATGAACGTAGTTCATTTCCGATATCCCTGTTATCGTCATTGAAAAAGTCTCTAACATTCGTCGGTAGTTCAGACTCGTCCAAGGAAGGCAGAGGCGTTTTCCAATATAAAAAACTGTTGAAGTTATTATGGTCACCCGTATCATTTTTGTTAACATCATTTAACTGACTACCACCTATCACAGCGCCGTCATCAATTAGCAATAAATCTAATAAGCCATCAAGGTCACATTCTTCATCTGAGTCTAAGGATGGGCCTTGCATAGAGCGCTTCTGTTCAAGGACTTCTAACCTAACAGTTAAACGTAATCATATTAAATCATTATTAAAGGAGTGACTGCTATTAAGTAGATAAGCTACCTGATTGCAAGCACTTCTACGTCAGCTATAACCATTTCTCCATTGAAATTCTGGAGCATGGCCTTGATGGACGGATCTGCGAACGTAGAAATGAAAGGTCCAAGTGACTGAAATGCAGCCAATTTTACCCATTGGGACCCATCTTGTAGTAGATGAATGAACAATGGTGACAACTTATTTTTTCGAACACTCGGAGAACAAAGGCAAGAGACCGGCATAAACTCATCTGCACATGATTTCCGTATCTTCCACATACTATCCTTACATAATTTGAAGAATTTTGGTAACTACGAAATAAAATATTCATATATATATATATATAAATATTCTTTACTCATCAAAAACTATTAACAAAACCAAAGAGCTACTGGTCAATATCAAAATTGACCTCCCATTAGTTTTTGTATTTTCTGAGAGGGGATCTTACCAGTATTTTTTCAGTCGCTTCTGGTCCCACAACAGAGGAAAAATCACCAAAATTATCAGCACAAACTTGTCGAACAAATGGTATCTTATCGGAGCAAAGTTCGGCAAAGCGTTCTAGAAAAATTCTCTCTGACACCTCTTTACCAACTAATGGAGCCAATTTACTCAAAAGCTGTAACAAATATACAGAAAACCTTAATTAAATAACAACATCCTAAGAGGATATTCTTTTTTAAGTTTTATTATAACATAACCAAAAAATTAAATAAATAAATAGCAAAGACGAAAGACATGAACCGATATAAAATATTGAAGTCATAAGCGGAATTCAAATGTGTTTTTCCCCTTTTCCTTATTTGCCGTCGCCAAATCAATAGATTTGACGTCGACCGACATTTTTTATATATTTTCTTCCTCTCTCCTTTTCATAAAAATATATACACACACACTCTCTCTAATATTAAATAAATGTATGCAAGAAAAAACACCGTCCAGCCGAAGAAGCCAAGAATGTAAGAGCAATGACCTCGAGGAACATAAAAAATGTGTTCATACATATTGTATATATTTATGCTGTACAATATACACATTTAAACGGCAGCAGTATTTATCGGCGTTGAATTTATGTAGTAGGAAATAAGACTAGCATAAAATTGTTTTTTGTTTTTTTTTGTCTTTTGATACTTTCAAGACTTCAATAAAAAAAAAAAGTTAAGTAAATGCATAATACTTACACTGAAAGGAAGGTCTTACTTATTCGTGCAACTCGTCAAATTGGCTGTGATATGTATTTAATAGTATACATAAGAAATGTATACATATATTTTACTTGAAAGTACATCATCTCACATAATTAGATCACACCCCAACCACTTTGACGAGGGCACAAATACTAATATCTTTAACTCAAAGATAATATTTTTTGGATTCCTAGAAGACGTGGCAAGTTCTTGCTCATCAAAGCTGGCTGTGATAGATGTATTTGATTGTCAATATAATGTTGTTGTTTTTTTTTTTTTGGTTTTTATTGAAAATTGATTTTTTCTCTTTTAATATATATATATATATTTAGATATATAGACATAAGTATATATAAAGAAAGAAAAAAATATTGTTATCCCGCTATGACAAACCAGCCTTAATGCAAAGACCTCGCGCCGAAGGGGGAAAAATAAAAAATAATTAGAAAGCTGAAAATTGATAACATGAGGATGATAGTAGGAGGATGATGTTGATGATTCGCATTCTGAGCATGGTGAAAGACAAAATAGTGAGATATAGCGCAAAATCGAACATCTCACTACCCATGTCTTTCAGTATGCTACAGCTTTCCTTCCTCTTCAAAAGAAAGGGGGTACAACTACTATTACATATGTTATTATATGTATTGTGGTGGTGGATAGGAGTGGGTAGGTGGTCGACTGGTAGTGTGCTTCATAAACAAAATAATAATAATGAAAAGAAATTCATATGTAGAAGTTAACAAATATTTCATATTAGTAAAGACAGAATGCAGATAATATCAAAAATAGTAGGCGGGTTATGGACGAAGAAAAATGTATTAATAATAATCATCATCAACAAACTTACCGCTGCAGCTTCAGTACGATAGTCATGAGGAGAGTCTTGTCCCTTGGTTAATTCAAGAATCACAGGACAAACTTGCTCTTCCACATCTCGGCGATCCACTAAACCCTGTTCCAAGAGGACCAAGAGCGTAGCGTGTGATGTTTTACGGACATCCGCGGTTGACTCTTTGAGGAATTTAACAACAAGAGGAAGAAGCTTTTGAGGGATAATATAGGAGCGCGACTCATGTTCATAGCAGTACTGAGCAATGAACATAATTTGTTCAATAAACTCGACTTTAGCTGATGTTGCTATAAATTAAAAATAAAATATCATCAGTCTCTTCATCTTCTTCTTAAGGAAGTTACTTCTAATGGTGGTGGTGGTAAAGGGGATGTTGCTTATAGTTACTTACTTATTTACTTTTAAAGGGAAAAAAAAAAAAAAAAAAAAAAAAAAGTCAAGAGATTCTATGTAAGATTCGATTAATTTCAAAAAATAAAAAAAGGTTTTTGCATTACTAATGTTAAATAATACTAAGAATGACTCCGCCTCCACCTTTATTTGTCATCAAAAGTATGAGTAATCGGCGTTCAACTCACCAGAAGCATCGTCCAATGTATTTGCTATCTCAAAGACATCCTCGATTTCTTTATCCGAGGTTGTATGGGACTTGAATATAAACAGGATTGTTTGAGCCAAAAGACGTCTGCCAATAAAATAAATAGCCTCATCAATAAAAAAATATTATAAGTATGAATATAAAAAAATAATATTGAATCATAAATACATCATCAAGTGTTGAGTGTTTTGTTCTATCCAACAACACTCTTATTATAAGCACACATTTAATTTAAGAAGTAGAAGAGGAGGAGGAGGAAGAGGGGGGGGCAAACAACAGAGGGGAGGAGGGAGTTCGTTGTGTAAGAGGGGGGGTTCAATGAACTGAATAAATAAAAAATATTTCATCATTAAATAACGACCGACCGCATTTTTTTGCAACATGGTCATAAATGCAAAATTGCTGAGGAATTTGAATGGGGATGATATACGAAAAATGGGATGTTGCGGGATCTTAACAAAAAACGGAGGCTGACGACCTTGGTTAGGCCCATAAAATAGCTTCTAAGTTTAAATTAGGTCACAAAATGAAGGAATAGAGAAGTGGAATTTGTAGAGGGGAAACAAAACGGAGCTATAGAAAAGAGGAAAAAAAAAGGGAGAAGAGAAGGAAGGAGAGAAAAGAGAGAGGAAAAAGAAGAAAGAAAAAGATAGGGGGAGCCGAACTGAGCTGCTCCTGCTGCTGCTACAATCTACATAGCAGTGTTGTACATACATTGTAAAGAAGAAAGGAATTCCAAAAGAAACAGACATACACCTTCTTCTTTTCTTTTTTCCCCCTTCTATGGTAGTCATACCTGGGAATCAGTCCATTAGGGGAGATTCAATCCGCATCCAGGGCGTGGCACAGCCCCGACTGTGAGTCTCCCAGACTCCTCGCATCATCATCATCATGGACACTTTTTCCAGGGATTCATCATCATCAACCTTAGCTAACAAACAAAGTGATGATAGAGGACCTAACTCATTCTCCTCTCTCTCTCTCTTCGCGTCTTAGTTGTTGATGGGTCATCCAATGATTATTTATACCCAGAAGGAAGAGTGATCCCTTTGAGATTGAATAAGAAGTCGTCGTCGTAGTACTTAATTGTCTTCTGAGAACTTGGATGATCATGATGATGTTGATTATTTGTTATTTATTTTCTTCCTTTTCGTTTTCTTATTATTTACTTTAATAATATATGATAAAACAAAACCGCGACATGCGCACCCGGCGGAGATGACTTCGAAACTATTTCCATTATGGCGGACTCTGCGTCGTTCCATAAAAAAAAGAAGGGAAAACAAAACGAGAGAGAGAGAGAGTGAGCGTTTCATTCCTGCCTGGAGTGCCTACCAGCCAAAAAAAGGCTCGCCCAAATCTAAGGAAAGAGGGGAGGCGCTTCATTTCCCCGCCGAAACCGCCCAGTTTCTCTCCTCCCTCCTTTCTTCTAAATCATTACCGTGCGTCTTCTTGGTCTTAATGGATCAAAGAATTTGTTAGAATTTGTTGAAATGAGAGAGGAAGTCCTCTTCATTTTTATAATATGTATGTAATACATCCATCCATGTAGACTGTAGAGCATTGAATATAAATACATACATAATACTATTATCAAAGTTATGGTTGTGTAATTGTACATATGTGTACGTAAATATATTATAATATCTTCTAATGAGGGGGGGTACTAACACTAGCTTTATAACTTTTTCGTCAAGAGAATATCATATCATACTATGTAGGTACAATTAATACTATGTCAAATGAGAGTAATAACAGAGGGTAGTTCCTATTTATTAGTATTAGTATTACTGAGGGAGATGAAGATAAAGAAAGATTAGTAGTAGTAGTAGGTAGAAGTGGTCCACCTTGCAAAAAAAAAGAAAAAAAAGCGAGAATAAAATTACAATGAGTATACAATTTACAATATGTAATCTATTAACATTATATTCATTAGTAGTAGTATCATGAATCATGAAAATATGCGACCTCGCAAACGAACAAAGATGGGACATCATGAACGACTCATGGGATCCATATGCTGCTGCCTATGTAGCAGTTGCAATTACCAACTACAAGCTAACTCACGGCATTTTAACTTTATACATTCCCCAATAATACTTATCATCTATCTGTAGTTTTTTTATAAATAAATAAAAAAGTTAGGAAATGACGACATGATTAATTGATGGATCCTCTAAGGAATATGAGATCATTACAATGACTAAATCCTTCATCTGATTAGTTGGTTGCAACTTGTAACCAGCGTATAGATGTATGTGAAGGGACAAAGAGGGGAAACAGTGGGCGCATGGCTATGAATCATAGCCCATAGGACCATACTCATACACCTGCAGAATCTTCTTCATAATAAGTAATAAATAATAATTTCTCTTCTTCTATAAGAAGAATAACTATAGCATTTATTAGTTATTACTATCAAGAGAGGAAATAACAAGAATAGTGGTGGTGTAGAGAGAAGAAGAATAGGTAGTCGTACTGGGGAGGGGGTGTTAGGTTGATAGTGGAGAGGGTCGAGGGAGAGAGAGAGGGTGGAAGGAAGGAAGGAAGCAAGCATATAATAAGTATATAACTTAAGATCATCCTCACCACCACCACCACCACCACCAACACTCCTACCAACAACGACAACGACATCATCATCAGATTCAATAACTTCCTCCCTTCTTTTTTTCTTTCCTATTAGCAGCTAGACCGTTTTTTATCTGCAGCTGTTGCAATGGACATCCGGTCTAGCTACAGCATCATCTTCTTCCCTTTACCCAAACAAAAACAAGAACTTTTCTTCGTTCTCCAGTTATACTACACTACATACATATAATAATTAATAACTAACTAAGTAAATACACGTAGAAACAGGGGTAGCTCCTGCAATCTACATAATAGTATACACTATTCTTCGTCCCATTATTAATAGCGGTAGTAATATTGGCAAGTAGGTACTATGTATGAGGTTCGAATTACATCTGTGATGCGTCAACATAAAAAATAATTTTGAACAGAAATCTCAATATATTTGCTTACTTCATACAGTCAATATTACTTGAGGATATGCGAGTCAGAAATAGGCGTATTATTCAAATTTGTAGGATGAGTGTTGATAACCAAGAAGCCTTAGTTGATTATATGAGACTTTATTTACCCCCGATTTTGCTTGTTTCAAATAAAATCCATCTATTTTTTGTTCTTTTATTATGGCAATCAATTTAGGCTACTTTAAGTGCAATTTGCAACATGCCCAAAGGGTTAATAGACGAATAATTTAATGATAATTATTCGTCAAAGAGTACAAATGTAATTCACACTCAATTTTAAGAATAATCATTCTAGCTGGATTTTGTGTTGACGACCCACATTTGTCCACTTATTCCACAACCTCTTTTATTCTTTTCTGAATGCAATGATACATTTTAAATCCAGAAGTACATATAAGTAACTGGCATAAATGGAACAAAAGAACATGGTCCTGTGTATTAGTAATTGAGATTGTTATATCCTCTTTTTTCCTGCTTCTTCAACATGCTTAAGACGAACTCACTGGCCGGAGTAGTTATTTAAATATTTAAAGTTTTCAGAAATGTTGTTGTTTTATTTTCTTCTCTAGAGTTAATGTAAACAAACACATTTTTTCTACATCCATCCATTACGTACAGCAACTCAAGAACAACAATTGTCGTCCTCGACGTTGCCGTACTCACCACCACCATCATCCCCAAGAGAAAATAGAAGAAGTTAACTGTTGAACTCAGACAATTGAACAAAGACAGGAATGAGCGTAGAAGAGCATCACTCTGAAGAAGAAGTCGTTTATTTGTTCTATCTCTCTCTCTCTTGTATGCATCTATCCATATTATGTTATTAATAAGACACAAATCAAAGAGAAATAACAATGATGTTAATTCAGAAGTCATTATATTATTATGTGATGTGTAGTATAACACACACACACTAAGAAATGGAGAAAAAACATTGAGGTGGATAGATAGGGATACGAAAATTAATAATGATTCCCAGCATAGTCAATATATAGAGATTTCGTTAATTTTTATCGTAAATTAGAGATGGAATACAAGAACGATGATCCCAAAGAAAGGAGTATTATATGTTTATTTTAAATCTGGACGTGGGTTACTACCACTACTTACTATTACTAATAAATACTACTCTTCATGTCATGTCATGTCACATGTGACAGGCGGCGGCGATTCATCTTTATTCATTATGATAGAAACAACGTCATCATCACCATATCATTTATGAGTTAAGGAGAGTACAGTTAAATTTTGATATTATAATATGAATGTCTGACTATGTAAAAGCCTGTACTGCTGTTACAGGGTTCGTTCAACCAGCAGCAGCAGCAGCAACAACTATTATTATTACTATAACTATGTAGTATATAAAATTGTTGTGTTGTACGTACATTACATATTTGATATATACTATTCTTCTACAACATACAACTTTTATTTTTTAGTTTCTCCTCCTCCTGTATTTGGATTTTGGATGGATGTACATACATTGTATGTAGAATTTAACATACTCTACTACAACATATAAATAATACATGTGTGTGTGTGTGTGCAAAGCTACAGACATAAGGTGAAAATACGTCTCACATGTTGTTGTAGTATAAAATGTAATATTATTAGTATGGTCATGACTACTATCAGTATTCAGACTTCGCCAATCTAGCGCGCCGGGCTATGTGCTCAGGCATACTACATATGCTCTATTCACTATGGCTAGAAGAATGCATGAAATGAATAACAAGAAATAATAGAAGATGGCGGAGGAGGAGCCTAGCTTAGTACACTACACACGTTACTACTAATAATAATACTTCTTCCACTATCGCCACCGTCATCATCACCACTCATCAGGGAATAATACTCCACACACACACATCTTTGCATATCATCGATTAAAAGAGAGAGAGAGAGAGAGAGAGATTATTATTAAATTATTATTTATGATTAAAAAAATATCAATTTTATTATGGACCCATTTGGTCGTCGTCATCTCTTTCTTCTTCTTTTCCTTATGCCAAAGACGATGACGACAACAACCCTACACATGTGTGAGACACAATTTCGAGGTCATGTATTGTTCATACAATCTAGCCAGCATAAACTTAATAATACATACAAATATTCATCATTGGATGTCCTCCTCTCTTCTCATGAATAATGTACATAATACATATGATTAATTAATTAGTTAGACTTTTGAAATCCGCGGAGATGAATAATATTTCATGCATACAAGGAGGAATTGTTTCTCAAAAAGTCTTATCTCCTATGCTATACAATGGAGGAACAGGAGAGATCAATGACTTGTATACATACTTATATGTTTGTATCTAATTAATCAACAAATCTTTCTAATTTTGCAGTAAGCTAGCAGCAACTAGCTTCTACAGACTTTTGCAATGCCTTATTGGGGTTATGTGTGTATTTATATATACATATGTACATATAATATTAGTATTATGTGCTGTTATAGGAGGGAGAGAATGACGAAAGAAAGAAAGAGAGAGAGAGAACCTTGAGATTTTCTTAGGATATTGAACTTAGATTCTCCAACTGTTGCGCCTAGAACTACTAACTTTATATATATTATGGCATAATAGTAATAATATTTTTTTTGCGCGTGTAATGATGACATTAAAAATAATAAAGTAAAATGCTATGGACGAAAAATTGCCCCGCCCAATGCATTTTATGAACGAAAATTTGTTCGAAGAACAGAGGAACATTGCCAAAAACGCGCAAAAAATAGTCTTAGCAATGGGTAATAATTATAAATATAAAACATTTAATTGTTTGGAAGAAATCGTATCAGGGAAAAATATTATAACATATATACAATATGTACAATACATAGAGAAAAATAGAGTATAACTCAGATGATGACGAGGATAGAAATAATGAATTGATTTTTTCACATGACAATTTGTTCCTTTTATCAAAAAATACAATCCAAAGATAGAAAAGAAGCACATTAACAACATTCGTTAAATTCTTGCCAATTATATATATATAATCTTCATCAGATGATCAAAAATACAAAAAAATAATATATATAAATAGCGATTATCCTCATTTTATAATTTTTGTTTTATCGATGATGATATTTAATACAAGAATGAAATATACAAGACAAGTCAGCAAGAACGCCCAAATATATATCTATGTATGTACTGCTATTGTCAGAGAATCTAAAAGACAATGACTTGAAACAAAGGAAGAGGTGGAGGATAAATAAACGTCTTCTTGAAATGGGTCGTATGTATCACAAAAATAATAATACAAACCAGTTATTTGATATTAATGTCATTTATGTTAAAATATCTCTCTTCTTTTAAAACAAACAGCAGAGGGGTGTTACAATAAAGTAATTTATATTATTCCACTTCTGCTACTAATTCTCAGTCTAAAACACACAGACAGAGCATAAAGCCTTGGTTTTGTGAATATTTCTCTCTCATAATTCATTTGCCTCATCTATTACTCAGTTATGTATGGATATTGTATAAATATTTCAGCTTCTTCAAAACAAAACAAATGTGTGTTTAAAAAGCAACACAAAAAGAGAAGACGTGTTATTATTATTATGACTAATACAACATTAATCATAGTAGATAGAATCATCCCTTTCCTTCTTACTTAGAACTAAGAAAATATACATACATTAGTGTAAGGGGGTTTCAGTCTGAAAATCATAAGACCAGTCAGAGACATCTTAGTGGACCTAACTCATTTGATCTGAACTGAAATTCATTTAAGATCCTTTGCCTTTAAAATTTGGTCTAGACAGACTCTATCGATGAATTGTTGATGAAGCTATGAATATTGGCATAATAGAGACTGTTATACATATACAAGAATGTCCAATGGGGCGCCTTTTATCCACTCAAAACCTCACAGGATCTCGAATTGTAAACACTAAGAGGAAGTGGAATTTCTGTCGACAAATTCAAGTTCATCATATTCTTGTCATATAAACTTTGGATTTATCACATCTCATTATGTTTTCAGTAATAAATATAATTTATAATCCTATACGGTTTTGCCGCGATACGTGCACCTCACATCAGCTGACAAGACGTGCCAGGCGGTTAACAGTCCCTATAACGTTATACCACAGAGCATATACGTATAGAGGTCTAGCTACAGGGAAGTGTTATTGGCAAATGCACGACAGTAGCGTCCCCAAACGTTCGGCGTGTATCAACTAGACAGATAAATAAATAAATCTTCAAAAAATTAAATATTAGTTACAATAAACTTTAAGTCCCTAAAAATACACTTTAATATCGCTTCGACATTTTAATGTTCATGAATGCTGCTTCAAAAAAAGACGGACACTTAATTAATGCAATTCCCACTATGTTGTATGTACCAAATCCTCTCCTCAACGTCGTCTTTTTCAACGACCTATTCAACCCTTTTCCATGCAAGACCTGAGATGACAAGCAAATTAATTTACTTGTGAGGAACTTCTGCTTCTCCCGTCACTTATCATGCAATGGGATTCTTTAGCTCCTAAAAAGAACTATTCTTAAGTATATATGGCCTCCAACATTTTTTTTCAGACTACGTTTGGGAAAAGTTAACTCTACATATTGTCCGTACTTTGCTGCACTATAAAGTAAAATGGATAAATCCGACCTAAAGAACACCATCAAAAAGACCCAAAAGAAACTAAAAATTATAAAGCATTCCTAACTGTTGTCACATATTAATATCATGTCATAGAAATTTCCAATAAATATTAAATATCATTTTAGGTCATAGTTTATATCATCATTGTCCATAAGATTAGTTATACACACTGGGGACACCAGGGAGCCACTATCAAAATTAGTCACAAAATCTTCTTACTGGACCTCTAGTTGTTTCTCCTCTGTTGCAATACGAAATAAAATGTGTTGTATAAATCTTCATGAATCAGGATAGAGGAGAACATTTGGTCATTTATTCAGAACGAAAAAATAACTACACAAATTGTATTTCCCCCCTCCCTCACCCCTCGAGTAATTAAGAACTAAGAAAAAAACCACCATATTGGTATTAGCATTACTTAATTATTATCGCTTTTTAAAAGCAGAGTCCAAAAATTAAGGGCTTTAAACCGCAATACAAGGCGCTCTCAACCCCCTTCGTGCTTTTCTCACAATGGATATATACCAACATACATACCAGGGGCGTCCGCAGGATTATATTTTTGGGGGAGCGTGGTTTTTGGACTTTTTTTGAAAAGAAATTAATACATCATTTTTTTTTAATTTCTAAAACCAGAAGCTGTTAGCATAAAATTAAATCTATCGGGAATTTTTTTTCCCCAAAATCCACAGCTATTAAAAAAAAAATTTCAAAAATCCACCGCTATTCAAAAATTAAATTGTATGAAGAAAAAAAAATTCAAAAATCTACTCATAAACAAAAAATATATTTAAAAAAAAATATATATATATATTAATTTCAAAATCCACAGCTGTTCACGTAAAATATAATTTTTTGCAAAAGAAAATCAAGTATTAAATTTTTTGTAAAAAAATTTCAAATATTAAACTTTTTAGAAAAAAATTTGGAAAATTAAATTTCAAATATTAAACTTTTTATCTAAACTCTTTACATAATATAGTTTGAATACTTGTGATGTACCTTCAAATCCCAGTCAGTTCCAACGCAAACTTTGCAGATAAGTTTTTTATACTTTTAAGTACGTTTTCAACTCAACACGATTTAAATGAAGCTAAAAATTTATGACGTCAAGCAGTTTTAAATTTAAACTCGATTCAACTTTAAATTGAGTTGTTGGAACAGGGTCTACATGCCATATTTCTAACTAAACGGGGATTACAGGGTATAACGCAATGTATATTTTACAATGAAAAAAGGACACCCCCACAAAGATATGATTCAATTGTGAATACTTTCTCTGATCAAGCAATGTCATTCTGATATAAATTGTAGAGGGGTAGAAATACGTTTGATTAAACTAAAAACGTTACGTCGCGCTATTTTTTTAAAGGTAACTTTATATGTTGGGTTTCATTCTATAAAACAAAGACTGGTCCAAGACAATTATAATTTTAACAAATAAGGTCCAACTTGAATCTGCACTGATATGGAAGTAAAATACGACCTACAAAAATAAATCAGTATTGATCCGCTCCCATTTCATTTAAAAAAAAAAATGAGTGGAAAACATAATTTTGATCCATGAATTGAATTACGGGTCTGTGGAGAAGCATTGGCCGAGAAAAAATAGACAGAACTGAGAATAATATCAATCTTCAACTGAGTTTCAACACCATAAATAACATCATTTTTAGATATGAGTGTAAATGTTTTTAGATAATTTTGTAAAATAAAATACGGATATTTCCATTATATTACCACAAATGCAATATACCCAGGATTAAATTATGTGAAACAATATTTAAAAATGGCATACATGCAGTTAAACCTACACTTAAAAAAAAAAAAATCGGCCCACCGGTTATCGAGATATGGCCCTTTTTGAAATCTTAAACATTAGGTGGCGCGCTCACATTGAAAAACTT
Source organism: Lepeophtheirus salmonis (assembly GCF_016086655.4). Taxonomy (NCBI): domain Eukaryota; kingdom Metazoa; phylum Arthropoda; class Copepoda; order Siphonostomatoida; family Caligidae; genus Lepeophtheirus; species Lepeophtheirus salmonis. Next base: position 3,243,330 of record NC_052135.2, on the reverse strand, counting down.
TAATCCATGATTTTAGAGGTCATACTTATGATAGAAGTATGATTTTACAATATGTGAGCACCACATAGTGTTAAAGTTTTGAAATCGGTAGGCTGATTTTAAAGTTATTTTTTATCATACTTAATGATACTCTATGCAACAACGTAGTTAAAATAAATTTTCATCGTAGTGTGTATAAAATTGTTTGAAATATAATGGAACTACCCATACTTCAAAATTTCAATGAAATATATTTGTTATAACAAGTTGTTTCCTTTATTGTATTTCGCAACCTTTCCTCCATAAAGAAACGGAATAAAGGCTCAAAATCAATTCGGGTCTAATTCTTAGCAACTATAGGGACTGTTAAACCCTTAGGACTTCCTCTATCCAGTCAAACCCCTACAGGGTCTCAAAATTTAAACACTAAGAGGAAGTGGGATTTCTATCAAAAAATTCAAAATACTCCGTGCCGGTCGTTATAAGAGGGAATATTATTTAATAATTGTTGATAAGTGTTCGCAGCTTAAAAAGAGATTATTTTAATTCAACCAAACAACGATCAGAACTCTGATTAGAGGTAAAGAAGCAGAAACATCGATGGGTGACAACAAAATACAGCCTTGTTTTTTTGCGTTAGGTAAGTGACGCCGTGTGAAATGTAGGCCTTGGTGATAAGTTTGAATGTATGTAGAACAAGAAGTAATTTAATAAAATGTGTTTTGTCAAATTTTCTACATTTACAGGACTCAAAAATTAGAATCCTCTTTGAGGCCGTCTAGCCTCAGTTCTAAAAGTCAAACAATTTTATACTTGGCACCATTCGAAAGTGCTGACAAAAAGCTACAATTTGATGTTTGTTTTGTTTTTGTACGATCAAAAATATCCGAGCAACAAACAAAACGGCAGAGGGTATGCGATTTACTGCGCGCATAAGTCGCTCTCCGACAAGAAGATCTTCACAGTGAACGCTGTTCTCAACAGGAGAAATGATCGCTTCTTAGGTTAATCTAGAGCTCTAATTCAAAATCCAGCTCAGGTCATGGTCATCGGTGTCGTTGCGTCCGACGGCATCAAGATACCTCCCTACTTCTTCAAGACCAACGAGAAAGTCAACACAGACGTCTACTAAGAGGTCCTCAGTTACCATGTCTTGCCATGGATGAAAAGCACATTCCCAGGGACAACTATGCGTTTACCAAGACGGTACAGCATTTCCGAAGAGAGAACATTGTTTCCTTCCGACCTTTGTTCTCATCTGACGTGAACTCTCTGGACTTTTCTGTTTGGCGCATCTTGTAGAAAAAGATGAATAATACTTCTCACGCAAATATCGAATCTCTGAAGGCCGTGATCACGGAAGAGTGGAACAACTTGTCATCTTACTTCATCAAGTACAGCTGTGCTTTTGTTCGTCCCCATATTGAAGCCATTATTCAGAATAGTGGGGGACATATTAAATAAAAAGTGTAGAAAATTGTTTGGCATAAAAATTACACAACATAAAAATATGTGGAAGTGAAAACGGTTTTTCAAATTTTTGATTCCTCACGCTGCATTATATAGTAGTCAAATTAGATCAAATGTTGCGGGTTCGAGCCGGGTTGGGATACAAAATGAATTCATAAGAAGTTGCGGGACCCGCGCATGACTAATAATAATGCATAGGTAAGAAAAAAAATAACGTTTCTTAATTTATTCACAATTTAAAAATAGAAAACGTAAGATGAAGGGGGAAGGAGTGGGGAAATGCAGGTTGTTCGCCGTCTACTACTACATAGACCACAGACAAAAGTATATAAATAATTTGCAAACTATGTACAAACATAATATGTGGAGTGCCAACATAAAAACAATCTTGAACAAGAATGGGAAATAATTTAAGGTATAGCTACGCTTTTAACAAATATGAAGTTAATACAATATACTTAGTTAATGTCTACTATTTAACTTCATATATACATACAGCCACATATTTCATAGACATATCTGAGTCAATTCTAGAATTTGACTTCAAATTTGTAGGATGAGTGGTGTAGATACCCGAGAGTTTTAACTATAGTTTAGAACTTGTATTTGTTTTAAGAGACTTATATTGACCTCCATATGGCCCCTTTTAAATACTCAAATATATCCATTTCTTATTCTTCTATTATGATGCTCAATTTTAGCAACACTTTAAGGGCAATTTGCGGTAACCCCTCCAAAGGGTTAATAAGAATAATTTGATGATATTATTTTAGGATCATTCATCGTCGAAGAATACAAATGCAATCTAGTCTCAATTTTGATATGAATCATGCTAGCTTGTTTTTGTGTTAACGAGTCACATATATATATAACTATGTAATACTAATAAGTAATAATATGCTGCGACGGACGACGACAACGGCTATGACATCAAGATAAATTCATTTAAAATATGGCAGAACATGGATTCATTCATCATTTGAGGGGGGAAATATAGCTTTAATAATAAATCAAATGCTCTTAACGATTGTTTTAAAATAATAATACTATTTTTAATAATAAATTGTCATGACAATTTCACAAATTTGATTTATAAATCAAATATTTATTATTATATGGCCAATAGTAAAAAATAACTTTATATCTTTATAAGGAGACGTCGTCGTTGTCAAACCTTGCTAAAAAAATAAAAATATGAATGCAATCACTACTGATTTAAATCAAATGAATGGGCTACTACTATTCCAAATCCATGAGGAATATTATATATATCATACAATATACATACAACTATTCCTTAATTAGCTATACATTTTTATATCAAGAATATATATTTATATATTTTAAACAAATGTAAAGCAAATCCGCTATATATTTGATCCTCCCCCCTTCCCAACTAATAATATCATCGTCCATTTAAAATGAAAACGCTTTTTATTCTCCTCAAAATAAAACTGTTGCTCGCTACTTCAGTGCAGGCCGATAGATGATGATGTCTTTATAGTTTATACATACATCCATGCATATAAATATTACTAATACATATCTCTACCCCTCTCTCATCTTAAAAAATAACATGAATAATATATGGATCAAATAATTTAAAATCTTTCTTAAAAAATAGCCGACGGATATTTTGATACATATTATTATCTAAAATAGTAATAATATTAAAAGCAAGGAATAGTTTAATTTAAAAGTACTACCATTGATTAGAATATAAGAAATTCATATAAATAAATAATAGATTAGCAGATATCTGCATATTTATATTATAAAAATAACCCCTATATTTCAGGCATTCTATATTTTGGAAAGTACTATATATTTGGCGCTTTAAGCCACTTTCTTTATCACTTTAAAAATAGTTATTAACTATTGTAGTTATATAAAAAATATACCGTCAAATTCGGATTGGATAAATATTTGCTTAAACGCAAGATGATGCTTAAAAATCTGACATTTTTTAAACACTTACAGATAGAAAGATACCAATTTTTTTTATTTTTTTTGAATTCCCATAGGCCTTTGATTTTCTTATCAATTTTGTCGATTCTATCATAATGTTGGGAAAAAATTCGTTCCATTGACAATGTCAGTGTTGATAAAATTGAAAATAATAGAATATTTTATCCATTTTAAGTAGTTAAGTAATACTTTACTAATGAGCAACGTAGGTATTCAATTTAACTTCGTTAGCAAAAAAAATATAGAAAAATAATTAACTATAGGAAATGAATATGCTTTGAAATCAATAACAAATAGTCTTGTTACATTATATAGATTAAGTAATCAAAAAATGGGGTTTATTCTTCAATTTGGATTAAAACAACATTTTTGCTGGAACCGAGGAGTAGTTAATAGCCAAATTTAAATGTATTTTCAGTATGTATGTAGTAAAATTAATTTAAAGATACATAAACTAAAAAAACTTATATTTTTTATTGAGTTTTATTAATGAAAATAATTAAGCTTCAAAAGCTAAAGTAATTATAATAATTAAAGTGTAGTTCAAAATTATTCAATATAATATTTTTGAAAGAACACACTAAATTATAAACACATTTTATTTTTCAAGACTATAACTGTTTTTTGTAAATATATATTAAATATAAGCTCTTTTGGTTATTCAACAGTACTTAACTACCCTTACCGCCGCTTGAATTAATATAAATTGAATAATGACTACCTGGATTAATAAAAACTCTTTTTAAAATAACATTAATAATTATTAGATAGTATTAACTAATATTTTATGACATAATTCATGCTCTAAAAATTTGATCAAACTCCATTCCGTTCCATATTTTTAGAGCACTTAACTACTTAAAACAGCATGCATTAGCAATACAAAAAAAAAAAAAAAATAAGAAGAAGGATCGAACATCAACATAATTATAATCTTTGTCAAAATTGAGTACTTACTATTATCCTACATAAATAAAGAGTGAAATAGTGGAGAATAAAATAATTCCTTACCTGAAATAGAATGAAAATAAATATAAAAACATTTATCCTATGGATTTTACATTAAATGTTTAAGCTATATTCATATATATATCACTTGATATAACACTATTATTAACTGATTTACTGCCATATGTTTCAATCATTTAATCACATCGTTTTGTCTTAAATGAACGTTTAACATTTATTAGGCCAAAATATTTCATTATTTGTTTATCAATTCGGTAATATATCGAATATTAGGATTCATTTGATTATCAATCACATATTAAACTTAAGAAAATCTTTAAAAGCTGTTTGAAAAAGTGACAGATATTTGTGAGTCATTTTTAGGATGTTATCTGTAAATTTATATGTATATTAAGTCAACAAGCCTGTCATACACAATAATAATAATAACAAAACGAATGAAACATAGATATTCTAGCTTTATCATTTGAAAAATGTAACAATAACAACGCTATGTATCTCTTTCATTCAAAAGTTTTCATAGTTATAAAAAATGTCATTACTTATAGACAAGTTTTGAGTTACAATCTACTTTACAGTCATTTAAAATAGGCTACAAGGTATGTACATCTTCTAATGTGTAAATAGACGAAGTGATTACACTAAATGGGCATTCCTCTATATAAAATTCGAATTCCTTGTAAGCCGGGAAAGCTAATACAGAAACAAATTTTGCGAGAGATAAACAATTCATTAAATAGATAATAATGTGTTTATGAGTAAATCAAAAACCTATTTTTTGACGGTTCATATTACTTTTGTCAAAAAGAAAAAAACTACTAAATCTAAATGATGCAATTCCCATCACAAAAATAAACTAACACAGCTTTATAAATCGTTCATTGAAAGTTTTTATAAAAGGGACAGAATAAATCAAAATTAAAAGTTAAAAATTCATTCTGTTCTTATTTAATAATAAGCTATTTAAAAATGTGAGATTGTTCTTAAAGTTAGGATTGTCTTGAAACCTCTAAGAGAAAAATTTAACAAATGAACTTGAAATTTAAAACTCATTATGTACATCGTAATTACAATAAAGTAGTACTCAAAGCCATAAACTTGAGTAAACTCATTTTGAAGCTTTAACAACTGAAAACAGTCAAGAAAGTTTCTGGATTTGCAGAGTAACAAAATATAGATAATTATATTGGAATGATGTACAATAAATACTCGTTAGGTAATTGTCAACCTCAATAACAAAAGTAATGGGCACTTCAAATCCATGCTTCAATATTAAGAGTATTCAATACCCTATGAGTGCCCTAGTTTTAAAGAACAGTTGAGTGCTACAAAATTGGCGCGATTCAATAACATACACATAAACAAAACATATTAATAATGAGTGAATGCGATCCTCCATCATTCTTAAGATCTATAGCTGATTATAATAGCACAAACAAGGTAATGAGATCCAGTGATTTGCCAAGATTATCTATCGTACATAGTATTAAAATAGTACTACAACAGAGCTGGCTATTGGAATGTTGACTCCTTGAGGCTTCTTTTTGCAATGAGGAGATGTGCGGCACTGAATCCATGATCTTAGGATGATGAAGGATCGAAATAGTAAGTGATATGAGAGTTGTCTTTTACCCGTTGAAAAGGCCAGACTTAAAAGATTCTCGTAGATCGATAACCATTGCAGCTGGCGAGTGAAAGATTTGTTTTCCTTCATAGTCTTGATCTGGATCCTCGTTTTCGTTCGAGTAGTGACAGATGTCTTTGTTATCCTCGTTCGGAGGTGACTCCTGGGTGTCTGGCTCGTTGAAGAAGGACTCTAAAATAAGATGAGAGAATCGTTACAAGGATAAGGTCATTCGACATTCGGAATGTCCTACTCACCCGCCATCTTGATCTCATTCAGACTATTATTATTTATATACTGACACTCTTCTTCTATTCCTAAGTTATTAGAGTTTACACTAATACAGCAGTGAGCACTCAGCACTGAGCAGCAGCACTTGGAGGAGGAATACACAAAAGGACCAAAGAAAGAATCCAAAGAAAGAAAGAAAAGAAAAAAAAGGAAAAAAGGAAAAAAAAAGAAGAAAAGGTGGAAGAAGAGGAAATTATATCTATATAAAAATAAGAGGAGGAGCTCAGCTCCCACTCAGAGCAGCTACTCGGCCTCTTTTAACGCCAAATACACTCCACTAGCGACATCTACGTCTACACATCACTTTACTATCAATGCTACTTGTCAGATTCACTATTCCATTTATAACTATGTTTTGTTCCTATAGTCAATTCCCTTACGCGACAAGCTGGAAAAAACGATAGATATGACGTCATGAGTAATATCTTTTTCGTCATGATTTGCCCACTATTTAGGATACCCGGGAAATTAATAATAATAATAAATACAGCTTACAAGTTGAAATCTCGAGACTGCGATCTAATACTTATACTAGATGGAGGAGTTCGACTGGGAAGGAGGTCTTCCTCAAGACACAGCAGCTGAAAAGGAGAACAAAGGTATTCAGTTCATCTATATCTATGCAAGTTTTGTCCTGAGCTAAATTCCTCTTTTTCAGATTTGGCACAAGCTCCTACTTTGGATATAGCACCGATCAAGAAGCGAATTCAGCGTAATCCACAGCCTAAACTAAACCCAGAGCGGATTCTAGGTTTGAATGGTTTGGAGAAGCTGGAACGTACTTTCTCCGACTTTCGATTTAAGGGAGAGGGCCATGAATTGGAGGATCTGGAAGGGATCATGAGTCGTTTTGAGCACTGGGCTCATGTCCTCTATCCCAAACTTCCCTCCATGGATGTAATGCAAAGAATCTCACAACTCGCCAAGAAACGAGAAGTTCAAGTCAATCTCAAAAGAATTCGCAATGGCATGGAAACTACTTTTCACCCAAGAAGAACGGATCCAGGGGACCAAGAATTGGATGATCAACCTCCAGATCAAACTTCTAATCTGGAACAAGATGATTACTTCCAGAAATTAATACTCGAGGCTGAAGCAGAAGATGCAGCTAGGGAGGCTACGACATCCCAACAACCTATTACCACACAAAATTTGGATCTTAGTGAGCAAACATCAAGCTTCAATCAAGTCCAAGATACTTTTTCTTTCGACAAACAACAAAGCTTAAATAGGCAATCATCTCCCGAACTCAATGCTGATACAATATCTACAGATTTATTACGCAAATATGATTCGTCTGATAGTGATGAGAATGACAACGATGAAAAAGCCGCCTCTTTAACTAATAAAAGCGCTACAAATCTTCAACTGCGAGAAGAGTTTGATTCTGATGATGAAAACTTGGGATCAGCATTAAATCCTACCAATGTTAGTGAGAGAAAGCGTCAGTTCTCCCAGAGTGACAGTGATGAAGATGACATAGTTAAAAGAAAGCGTACAAGCAAGGTGATAGATTCAAGTGATGATGATGATGAAAATTAAGAATTCAAAATACCTCTTTCAAATTATAAACTACTTAAATTCTTTGTCAAATCAATTTCAATATTGTCCTTTAATATACGTACATAATATAATATATTTAAAGTAAATAGTTCAAATCTGATTTTTCTATTTGATCACTTCATCATTGGATACACACGTCCTTTGTAATATTTTAAACTTGTATTTTTTTGTTAAATTGAATTGATCTATTTTTGAAGTATTTATAATTATGTAGTGACTACATACTTTCCATTCAATGTATGAATCTATCTTTTTTCTTACAAATGTTTTATTCCACTTATTAATGTTGATAGAAATCATTGTTTTAAAATAATATCCTTTTATTGGAATTAATATTTTATACAATAAATATATTTTTTCTTGGGGTTTCAAATATTGATTGATACCTATATTAAGAGATACTCTTAAAGTAATTTCTCATTTTTACTTTGGATTGAAAATAAAGTTAGTTCTCTAATTAGGAACATTCGGTAGTGTGGAATCATTTTTTTTAATCAATTAATCTTGGTTTAAGTTTTTTAAAAATCAGAATGGTGCTTGGTACTTTCGCTTAAACTGTTTTGCCTCAAGGGTATGTCTCTTTTATATTAATTCTCTAATTATAATTTTTATTATTATAAACTAATTTTATTAAACGTTTTTTCTCTGGTTCGAATTCCTTACATAGTGAAATGTTGATACTATGAATGTATTGAATTTTTGGGGCATGACTCGATCATCATTATTCTAACAGGAAAAAACCATTTACTGCGTCTTACAGTAATAAACAATGTATATCTGGAATCAAAGGGAACATCAATTTTAAGCAAAAATAAAAAATCGGCACGTATAAACCTCATCTATTGATATTTTAAGGCAAAAGTAGATAGTGTTCATAGAATGCCTACTAGTAGTATCTAAAGGACTCTTGGGAATGAGTGGACACTCAAGGCAAGGAAGGTAGGGTTTAGTAGTTCTCAATTTTGATTGGCTTAAAATTAGAAGCTGCTATATGTTCCTCGAGCTAGGCACACAGCCAGTGAGGGAAGTTAAGGAGTTTGTTTGGATTCAATTGTTTATTTTCCCATTACCGCTCTTTCCCTAGGGTCCTTTAGTAGTACTACTAAAGGACCCGAGGGAAAGAGATAGATACAGAATCAATATTATTGAAGTTGATAAATGTATAGTACTCTCATATATCAATATTTAGGCTCATCGTACCAATTATAACTGTTGGAAGAACAAAAGTGGTTCTATCGATGAATTCAAATCGAAATTATATACTTATAATTATTTTATTATTGTGCACAGAATGTAGAACATTTGTCCATTAAAAATTAATAGTTTAATTTTAAATTTTCTAAAACCATCAACTTACTTTTTCCCCTAATTTAGCTTCGAATTTTTTAACTTGTTAATTTTTATACTAAATTAATAGTAATAGTAGAATTGATCGTTTTATACTAGGTATTTTAGTATTATTAACTTATTATTGATTTATATCTTAAATTACACTGGGGAACAATTAGGGGGGGGGAGGATTTTGTACAAATGAATTAAAGACAATAATCGAATTTATCTCTCTAAGTGCAGAATCCAAAACTGATCTCAGTTTTTCTCTCAATCATCTAAATTCTGAAATATCTGGGATTATAGTTTTTAGGGCCTATTATTTTCAGTCATTTTTTACACTAAAAACAATCCCCAAATTAAAATTAGGATTAATAAAACTTATGTGAAAGTGTTTTTAAAGTGATCCCATTTTTTATGGGGGGGTGTACTCTGTCCAAACATGTTAGCTAGATATGTAAATATATCAAATAATAAAGATGAATAAAACAAATATACAGGGATGTTACAAAATCCCAATTTACGGAGAGGGGAAAATCTTGCAGGAGGCGTGTGCGGAAGTCTAGAAGTGTTTTGAGGGTCTCTGTAGAAATGCTGGATGTTTATTACTTAAATTGGGAAAATAAATTTGACTTCATTAATTTTTAATGTAGATAAATTCTTAATCTTTCACTCAGTATAGATTTTTTTTTCATTCCGAAATTTTGTATAATCGAATAATTTACTGGAAAATAAGTTATCTCAAGATAGTCTTTAAAATGACAAATAAGGTGTAATGGATTAAATAAAAATTATAATGGACATTAAAAAAGTTATTTTTCTAGTATCTTGTAAAGTTTCCAAAAAATATGTTTATCAATTTTAACCTGACATTAGCACCTTCAATCTTTATTATTGCGCAATATGAAAGTACTTTGTCTTAATTTTTAACCTCTCCTTTTTTTCAATAACTATCATTAATTGTCTGGAGAGCATGGGAAGATATTCATATTATACAATTCAATTACAGGTATTTAAAAATATCATCTTTTGTACAATGCTGTACTCTGTAATTCATGAAAATTTCATTCAATTCTCTTGATGTTTAAGAAAGTTGTGTTGTTTTAATTGAAATATCAAATTAACGCCGTCTTTGTTAGATACACAAAGTAATAAGTTTTCTATACTTATGCTTTGTTTCGAAAAGAACAGGAATATAATTTCTTGTTGATCTCTCGTCGTTTAAATAATATATATATTGGCCATTTTATTATTTCTATGAAGAAATTTTGGCTATTTCTTCATATAAATAATATGAGAATTAATCACAACTACTCTTTTAAACAAATGTTACTAAGCAATATTATGATACAGTATCGAATAAAATACTATGTAGATTATAATAATATGTAATTTATTTTAAAAATGGTGAAGAAATAATATAACAATGATAGTCGGCGAGTATATAAGTAGCTAGCGGTTGGTGTGATATACTTTTTTGGCTAACTACCAGATGATTTCGGGTCTTTTTTCTGTTTCTTTTTGGATGAAACGTTGCATGACACAATAAAGATAACGACGTGCTCAGTCTCCCCCTAAACCAAATACAAATACTAATTTGTAAATTTTTCTTCAAGATATTCTTTAAAATCTAATTTTTAGGAGTAAAAATAATTTTTGGGAGGATCAATAATTTTGTAATAATGTGATCAGTTTTTCATTGTATTTCCTATAACTTAAATCATTTGCAATATTTATTATTTTACTATTAGTTAGTATAATTCTATTTAAAAAAAAAATATGAGGTTAAATTTGAGACAATATTGTGACGCTTAGTAGAAAGAGGTCAATTGCAACAAGTGTTGTAATTTTCCCCGTATAAGTTTACCTGACGTCATAAATTGCATCATAATTAGTGATGGGAAAACTCCAGAGAAAATTTTTCGATGCGATACTAGTATAAATTACTGATTTCGATTCTAAAATATTTTAAATAATAGTTAAAAATACAATTTTGCCGTAAGGGGCGTTCACAGGATAATATTTTAGGGTAAGGGAAGGGGCTGGTTTTTGGAATTTTTTTGGAAAAAATTAGAAAAATTAAGTCAATTTAAAAATTAATTTTTTTATAGAAATATTTCTAAAACTCCCAACTGTTAAGAAAAAATAAAAATTTTTGGAAAAAAAATTCGAATATTATTTTTTTTGGAAATTTTTTTCAAAAATCCCCAGTTTTAACATTAAAAATAAAAAATTGTAACAAAATTTCCAAAATTAAATTTCTAATATAAAATTTTTTGTAGAAAAAAATTCAAATATATTTAGTTATTCACAAAAATTACAATTTTTTGTAAAAAAAAATGAAAAATTTAATTAAATTTCAAATATCAAATTTCTTATAAAAAAATCAAAATATTTAATTTTGGAGGGGCCTATTTTTTTTCCTAACCTACCAAAGTAATAAATAAGAATCGGAAACGCAAACTAAATATTATTTTCCCGATGCCGATTCCAGAAAAACGTCCCCTCACTAATCATAATTGAAGAAAACCCCATTTTGGAGGCTCAAATTGGATGTTTTTTCTAATAAAATGGACAAATTTCCCATATATCTTGATTAAACTCCATCAAATGACTTTAAGAAAATAAAAAAAACCTTTACACTTGTATTGAATACTACTTAAGGTCAATGATAAAAACAAATATTTGAATCGAAGTAATATGTCCTACAAATCGCCAGATTTATATTTGTATTTTTTTTTATCAATTATGAATGAGATAAGAAGAATAATTAGAGAAAAAAATCTAAATATTTGCATTGTAATAGTTAAAATTTATCAACAATATGGATATAAGAATTATAACGATGTAATAATTGATTTATAATCTATTTATTATGGGTCACGTAAGGTTAAGGCCCTTTTGTTGTTGGTCTCATTTTGACATCTAATAGCTCCCTATTTCCCTTTATATTAATGTACAAAGGGGTTTTATTGTGATAAAACTTGCTTGTTTTATGTTTAGGTACCCAAAAATATCTGTTGATAAATAAATTTTTAAATTTTAGTTTATTTTGTTCTTAATTTTGTCAGCTGTGACTAATAGAAATATAAGTTTATACCATAACGCTTTTCCCGCTGATGTTTGACGTCCACTACGCTTTATAATAGTGACGTCAAAGAGTATATACTCTTACTATTAATCGTATAATTTCTTGCATTATATAGGCTTGTGAGCAATCAGGAAAATATTTGGGATCCGATCAAAATTGCAATCAGAAATTCAATGCGATATAGTGATATAATAAACAGGGCCATTTGCGATCAGAGATCCGATCAATTTAATTGCAATCACATTCAAATATACAATTTCTTTAAACCTATATATATATATATACCTTTTTAATTTAAATAAACGATTTATACACCTTTTCAAATGTATGCATTTACAATATTTAACTATAAAAATAAAAATATATAGTCTGCAGGCGAATAATATAATATCTGTACTAATCATTGACATTATAGCTCTTAATTTGACATTACAGGAGCTGCTTCTCAAAGTTGTCTCTCAGCCTCTTTCTAGTCATCCTTAGGACCTATTTAGCCTTGGAGAACAAACACTCGCTGCTGGCACTACTGGGAAGCAGGACATTGTATCTTTGAAATACCTTTTTAACCCTCAAGTAGGCCAAGACCATTTCCGGACCTTAAGAGTCATCAGTCAGGTATCGTTCTACTTCCTGCTTGGCCGTATCCATCTTTTTGAGACGTTTGGTCAATAAATTACTCTCTTTTTGCACATCCTGATACAGCTGGCTGGATGATTGATCTCCATATAAGGTGGTCTCCTCAAGAAGGAACTGTTTTGCTTTTTCTTGAGTCTCCTTAGTAACAAAGGCTACTTTGAATTGAGGGAGACCTAAGAATTGGATGTGTCGAGAACGAGACGAGAACAAAATCATAAAAAAGTAGTCTCGAGAACCACAGCACTATTACATAATTTTGTACAAATCGCAATTTTTTTGCTATTTCTTTTGCGATATAGCAATATGAAGATCAGGACTGATTGCAATACTGCGATCAGCAATATATTATCGCCATACTGCAATTGATCGCTGATCAGAAAAAACTCCAATCAACAAGCCTGGTATTATATGGTGTTAATATAGAGTTTTATTTTCTATGACGTCAAAATCTCTCTGTCTTGCCCAGCAGTCGGTACAGTACATCAAATTGAAAATTCTTGGGCTCGAATTTTTTAGCAACGGCTCTTGTTTTAATGGCTTTTTACCAAACTGAGCCTGTGTAAAAGTGAACCGAGACCGAAAACCAAAATCGCAAAAACTGAACCGCTGAACGTGAACCAGGCATAACCTTAGTTTTAAGTTTTTCTACATATAAACAATGCAATTTTTCAAATCATAATAATAATAAGTGTAAAAGCTTCAGGTCACAAAAAATGAGGGTCCTTTTTGGAACTCTCTAGGCATTTTCTCAAATAAAGAGGATCCAAAAAATTTGGAAACATTTTTATTGCTGTATTATATTTGCTTCCTTAAAGGTGGAAAAAAATTGTGAATGATAACGGTTGGCGATTTATAAAACCCATTTTTTTTTTACTGGTAAACCAGAGTTTCAATGGTATAATGACCATTTTTAAGTACAAATGTTTACAGAAAACGACATTTTGAACTCGTTGGACACATAAATTATTTGTTAATTGACATTGTTAATGATCACTGAGAAGTAGAAGCTTTTGAGCAATATCAATGAAGACAATTCCTATTAATTACGCTCAAAATTGGTACAGAATGTTCCGTAGAAAAAAAAATCTACTTAGTTGTTAAGTGTAATTAATTTTTGGTGGGATCATGTAAATAATTAATAATTTTAGTTATATTTTATATATAATTTCCACCGTACCGCTATAAACAACATAACCAATTATTTCTATAATTATAGGTTATAGTTGTCATGACGTTTTATCAAATTAGCTGTGAGATGAAGGAAATAAAGACAAATCCTACTCTGCATCAACCAAGGGCATAAAAGTCCGTTTTTGATTTTCAATTCTACTTTAAATCCTATAAATTATAAATCCTTAGCAATGATGTAAATCCAGTGTGTTTTTTAGATGGCCCGATAAATTGTAATTGGTAATATAAAGAAAGAAGTCCTTGTTGGACTAAGTGTGGAATTGGGGATCAAATTCGGAGTAATATGTCCTCTTTTATATCTTTTTCTCCTTTCTCTCTTGTCAGAGCTGATCTAATGAAACGTCAGGATCATTATCAATGATGTAAAGCCGGTGTATTCCTTAGCTGGCCCATTTTTTTTTTTTTTTTTTTGGTAACCTGAAGAATTAATATTCTTTTCATAAGCAGTTGTCATAATTATTTAATTTCTGAGCAGTGAACACTCTTTCCTAAATAGGTTAAATTATATTCAAAACCTAATTTAACATTCGTATGTGCTCATAAAATACCTTGTCATATATAACCCTGAACATTGGTTGCAGAGTTATAATTGCAAGTCCTTGTTGGACTCAGACTAGAATTGATGATCATCATCCAACATTCTAGAAAATGTCCTTGTTTAAATCATTTTCTCTTTCCTCCCTTGTCAGAGCTGATTATAGCAGTAGTAATTCTAGCAAATGTCCTTGTTTATATCATTTTCTCCTTTCTTCCTTGTCACAGCTGATTGTAGCTGATCTAATGAAACGTCATGAGCATTATTTTTTTTCTCCTCCTAAACATTCTCCAAATTGTAAGGGTTACTATGTTAATTTTCGGTTTCTTTTTTTTTAACATGCCCATTCTACACAGGATTTTCACCACTGCATATAACTTTGTTAGGGGCTACTCTTTCGACGTTCACACACAGGACATTATCAAGTCATAACCTTTATAATACTACACAACCTCACTTCCCTAAAAAAAAAAAAAAAAAAAAAAAAAAAGATCCAAAATAAGTAGGTAGTTAACTAATTCTTCCGAACTATGGAACTATTTTTCACAACTTAACAAAAGCTATTTATAATTCACCAAATCAATATTCAAAACTCTGATTAGTGGAAAAGGAGAGGAAACATCTATAGCTGACAAAAAATATATTGTGTATTTTTGTGTTAGTGAGGTATAAAGCTTTAGTGGAATAAGGACGTGCTGGAATGATAGTTCGGCTTAGACCGAAATATAAATGAGTCCAATTTTTTTATAAGACCGATTAAGACAGATTTTTTCTTAGAAACCCGTCTAGATCAAACTTCTTTAAACGACCGAATGTCGGGAAGCTGATATTAGGAAAGTTTTTTTTAATTTAGTGATATCTTAAGTCTCACTTTCTCTTTCTCCTGGCATTTTTAAAAAAATACCTTCACTACATTGATATGTTAAGACTCGGTTCAGCATCGAATTTTTTTTTCTGTTTAGGCCTAATTCATTTTTTCTAGAGCGATTTTTTCTGTCTCACTTTGTGGACCAATTTTTTCCTATGGAGCGATTTTTTTCCGGTCTCTTTTATTATGAGAGCCCAATTTTTTTTTGGTTTTAGATCAACCAAAAATCAAAATCAAAAGTACACGATATGTTCTAGAAAAAATACTCTATACTTATACTATAAATTTATTCATTCGATTATACAAGGAAATCAGTTGATTAATACGTAATAAGTCGTAAAAGTAATAATAATCCGTTTCCTCGCACATTAGTTTGTTTTATTATTAAGTGGACTTCTATGTTCTTCAAGAGTAAAAAACCAAAGAAAGGTAGAGGGAATCGAAGGAAAATACTTCTAACTTAATCATCCATCTCAAGAGATGCTCAATTCAGAATTCCATATTCCACAGGAGACGGCAGGATTACAATTCATCAGAACTATCTCTGTTTAAACTGCGTATGACGTCATTGTACTTGAGAAATACACATGATGTCATGTTATAAACAATTTATCTATAAAATCGGTCTACACTTTAATTTTTTTGTTGGACCAACAAAAAATATAATGGTCTCAGACCGGTCTAGGATTTCCAGACCGAAACCCAACACTAATATACACATACATAAATTCAAACATCCAGATAAACTTTGCTTTATTAATATGGAAGAAGAAATCAAACAGACCACTTTATAATTTTGTATACATATGTGGATCTTAAGCATTTTTCAATATATTTCCTTATCACAATTAATTATTATAGTGGTATTTGGCGATAGCGATACGTACTTGCTTAGCCCGACTAGCTTTTGAGAATGAGAGGCTCTGATTCTTTATCAGAGGAACAATAAGTGAAAAAATTTCCTGGCAAGAAATAATAAAAATTATTCATAAATATGTGTGCATATTACATTTAACATACTTTCAGGTGTAGTCACAATCCCCCATTCTTTAACATTTCTTCCATCATCCACAATAAATTCCCGATCAGTTAATGTATTTGCTACATTACAAGCTAACATACAAGTCAGGCCAATCAAGCTAAAGAGTATGTGAGGTAATACAGACGTTTCAGGGACTAAACTATCAAGAATGGCCCATCCACCTCTCCATACAAAAATAGAGGCAAAAAAGGCTATACATGTCATGCATACATATTTTATACGAGAACATATATTATCGGCATCAACATCCGGAAGCAAGTATTTGAAGTACACATGCTCGATGACAAAGGTAAAGATTACAAGTAAATACCCAACAATAATAAAGGCCCAATCATTTTCCATATTAAAGGAAGATTCAGATAATTCCCATACAGCCCACCAGAGCACCACAGGTATCAAATTTAGAATGTTTGTGATCAAATGGTCTAAAAGTCTTACGAGAGTGAATCTAAAAAGACAAGAAACATAATTTTTTTTTTTCATGCATATTACTTTGTTATAGTTACTTAAATGAATCATCGACTTTTTCATTTGTTCGAAGAATTGTTACACTTCTGTAAACACTCACGATTGAATCACTTTGTAATATTACAGGATTTCCCACAAGATTTCGAGTAGATTTGAAGATGATAAGACAAGGAAGCAAAAATAGTGCAGTTGCGTATCCAGATTTTGGTGAGTAGCATTCCATATATTGGAGTATGTCGAAAACACACTTCCATATAATGACAGCAATATAAGATTGAATTATTAAAAATATTCTTAGAAAAAATGATCGATAATAACTTTGAATTTCAATATCAGTTAATGAGGCTACTAAACCAAACACGCTGCGAATAATGACAAAGGCTGATAAAAAAAGCCATGGCTGAAGAAAGGAACTAGGAACTCCTGTAATTTTACAGTCAGGAGATGAAATGACTGATATACTCCATGTAACAGAATGATCCCATATCCACCATGAGCCATGCCAAAATAGCAGCGATGGAACAGATGACAATAATAGTATAATCAAGTCTGACAATTTTAAAATGATTGGCGACATCTTGTCCCAGGAAAGTTCAAATTGTCACTTCAGGAGATGAAAGTACATCATCAAATTCAATTATGTCATTATACAAACAATTACACAATTACTTCGATTACATTATGATCAGAAATATACACTATAATACATAAAAAAATCAATTTGTAAACGACATTGGATGACGAGAGCGCTCGTACTCTTTCTCATTACCGACAGCTCATAATTATTAGTGATGGGACGATTAATCGGAATCGGAGAATCAGGTACTTTTGCTGGAATCGGGAACGGCATCGGGAAAATAATATTTAATTTGCGATTAAAAATTTATTACTTTTATTTAACTATTGATTACTTTTCCAAGTTATGAAAAAAAATAGTCCACCCCCCAAAAATTTTTGCTTTTTACTAGAAAATTTGATATAATTACTTCACAAAAAAAAATTAAATTTCAAATTTTTTCCCAAAAAAATACATTTTCTCTGAATAACTCTGTATTTTGGAAATTTTTCTACAAAAAAATTTATATTGGAATTTTTGTTTCCAATTTTTTTTTATATTGGAAATGTAATTTTGGAAATTTAAAAAAAAAAATTTTTTACGATTAATGGAATCTTTCAAATGTTTTTAAAAATATGTATTATTTTGATAACAACTGGGAATTTCGGAAATTTTTCTCCAAAAAAATTATTTTTTTTGTAAATAACCGTGTTCTTTTGAACTTTTTTTTCCAAAAAATTTAATTTTGTGTGAATTGATGCGGACTTAAAACAAAAATTGAAATATCAAATTGAATATTTAACATTTAATTTTTTAAATTTTTCCCAATATTTATTTTGATTTTAATTAATTAGAATTTTAAAAACTAAAAAACCCCTCCCCACAAAAAAAACCGATATATATATATATAATTCTGCAGACACCCCTGATAGCAAAAGGGTATATTTTAACTAGTATCTAAAATATTAAAGAATCGACATGGGAATTGGGATTTTTTTTTGGAATCGTCTCATCACTAATAACTATCAACTAATAACTTACTTATACTCATACTCAAGTAAATACCGCGTGTATCAATTTACAGATACTAAAAATATAGTTACAATATTATATTATTGTAAACTAGCAGGAAAACGCTATCTTAAAGATAGACAATTAATAATTAAAAAGATTTTATTTATGTTCCGTTTGTTTATGTAAAAATTCTAAACTAAAACGATCTATTATAAATATAATTATATAATAGGTAAATTATTATTGTAAAACAACATTGTATACACCATTTTTTATAGTTTCTATCCATTTGATTTAAATATAATCAACCCTGCACTCCCTTTTGACACTTATGCAACAACATAGTGAATATGTGAAAATACTGATTTTGGTACATAAATATGAAGCAATATTTTCAAATGTTGTAGCCTGTGATTGAAGATAAATATTAAGATTAACTCGCTAATCCTCTTCCTCCTTCATTTAACTAATTCCCTTTTTTAATTTGTATTTAATATACGTTCTCACTTTTTCCGTTATGACAATAATTTATTTTTGGACTTTTGATTTTTTGATGCATTCTAGAATTTACAAATCGTACCTTTAAAAAAACACTTTGAGGCACGGGGAATCCATCTTGTTTTATAAAAAAATAACTTATAAGCGAAAAAACAAACTTGTCCTCCAGAGCCCAGGAATCCGATTTAATCAGAACAAAACATAGTATT
This sequence comes from Lepeophtheirus salmonis, assembly GCF_016086655.4. Lineage (NCBI taxonomy): Eukaryota > Metazoa > Arthropoda > Copepoda > Siphonostomatoida > Caligidae > Lepeophtheirus > Lepeophtheirus salmonis. The sequence continues at coordinate 3,224,029 of NC_052135.2, read as the reverse complement.
ACTTACGTATCTTAAAATTCTAAACAACTTTTATTTTATGTTTAAAGTCTATATATGTCTTCCTTTTTGAAATAAATGCGTTTTTATCATTGTTTTTCTAAGCGGGACTTACATACGCACACACACATAAATTATTTAAATTATATAGGATTAATAGAGCTACAATAGTAGAATTAGTCATAAGTGTTAGGTTTCGGCCAGGAAATACTAGACCGGTCTGAGACAGTTATATTTTTTGTTGAACCGAACTAACTTATTTCAACAAAAAGCTCGGTCTTGACAAGTATCATAAAAACTTTGGTTTAGATCGGTCCGAATGAAAAAATTGCTCTAGATGGGTCCAAAGGAAAAATTTGGTCTAATTCGGTCCAAAAAAATCAGTCAAGAACCATTTCACAGATAAATTATTTATCACATAACATGATATGTAAGTATAATGACGTCCTATGAACTTTAAATAGACATAGCTCGGATGAATTTTAATCATATCGTCTAATATGTCATTAGGGGATGACGCTTATAATGAATTGATTGAAAACAGATTTGCCAAAAAAAATTCCAACGCAATTAAAAAATAATAATAACCACCCAACCTACATTTTGACGAGTCGCAAATACAGAGAAGATCACTCGTAGAGATATTATATCACTTGCAAGTCAAGTATTTGACATACCGTTTGTAATGAAATTCAAACAAATCCTACCTACGCTATTTTACAATAAGACTTCTTGGGATGAGAACCTATCAACCAAAACAATAAAAGGGGATAGTGGTAAACTACTATCGATCAAGAACCTCTACAAATCTTTAAAATCTCTCGTTTCCAAGATGGATTGGGATCCGACTGAATTTCTTGCTATCTTTGGCGTCACGGAGTTAAAAAAAAGTTTGGGAGTTGCAGCTTATATAGTGTCAAAAACAGGACAGAATAAGCTCACATCACAACTTGCATTCTCAAAAACCTCAATAATGCCAAAAATCTATTTAAAAGAGCACGTATTGAGGATGCATTATCGATTGCAAGAGCAGAACTAGTTGCCCTACTTATGACAATTAGAGTTGGACTTTTAAGGTAATTATCACAAGTAAAGATATAGTATACTTTACAGACTCCCTTCTCAATCTTCAGAGAGTTAAAGAACACTGTAAAATCTGGAAAGAACAACGAATAGTAAAAATACTTGAAAATATTCAAGATTAATCTATCCGATTTTGTCCAGGTATTCTTAATCCTACAGATTTACCAAGTAGAGTTCTCACGTTAAAGGAATTAAAAATAAAAGCGGATATGTGTTTGTCCGGTCCCATGGGATGACAAACGCGCTCTCGCTCGAGGATTTTGAGCGGTGCTCAATTGATCGCCGCTCACTAATTCTTTGCTTATATTTGATGGTCCCATTTAGACCAACAAATATTTCACTATTTTCCTTAATATTATAGAAAAAAATATTTTCATTACAATAAAACTTGGTTGGTTATGCCCCCAAAATGGCCGACATTAACAGTGTTGACGTCACGTGAAAAACTCTATTAATTATTTCTAACCAACACTATAGTTTTAAAGTGATCCCTATCAGCAGATATCTTGTGTATCAAACTTGCCATCATATACTTTTCTTTTTGATATACATTCACGAAGATTTAGACAATTTTCATATCCTTAATTATAATAGATAGATAATTCCACGTCAAGCTATAATAAACTTCTTTCTAAGCATATTGATTTTTCATGGATTCTGATATTTATGTATATGTTAAATTTACGTACATATTATTTGAAATATTCCATAAATAATCTTCCGATCGTATTTTACCTTCTTTTTTTTTCTTTTTTGTATGTATACCTGTCACACAAAGCCCTCACTTTTACATATTATTACATTACATTTGTATTATTGTTATAAGTTCTTTCTATATATTTATGTATCATTATATTTTAAATCTATAACTGTTAACAAATATATTTATTCTGATATATCATGAAGTTATATATTATTATATGTATATCAACAGAAAAACAAGAATGATTTTTTTCCACAAAATTGAGTGTGGATTACATTTGTATTCTCAGTTTGGTTTTTGGATTTTTTTTTCTTCAAAATTCACAGCTGTTCATAAAAAATGAAATTTTTTTCCAAAAAATTCCAAATATTACAATTTTAGGAAAAAAATTTAAAAAATCTTTAGCTATTTATGAAAAAAATTACAAAAATCCAAAACTATTCACAAAATTTTTTTAAAAATCCACAGTTGTTCACAAAAATTAAATTATAGATATTAAATTTTTTGAAAAAAAAAATAAAAAAATCTATAGCTATATACAAAAAATTTAAAAAATTAATTTTTTTTTTTTTTTTTTTTTTTTTTAAGAAATAAAAATTTTTTTTTGAAGAGAAAAATTAAATTATAAATATTTAAAATGAAAAATGTGAAAAAAAATCTATAGCTATTAATTTAATAATTTTTTTTTAGAAATATATTTTTGAAGAAATAATTATTTTAGAAATTTGGATAGTTTGGTGGTCCAGCACACCCCTTGCGGACACCCCTGATTTTTCAACGAACTATCGGCAATTTCTATAATCAAATTATTCATAAGAATCTGTGTGTGATGCAAATTGTACTTATAGGAGCCAAAATTGATCGTGACAATAAAAAAAATGATAATTTAATAGATTTTATTTGTAACAGGCCATATCTGGGCCAAATTAAGTATTATATATATCAAATAAAGATTTAAACTATTGCTAAAACTCTTGGGTATCTGTACTCATCCCACAAATTTGATTACAATGCCTATTATTGAATCTAATATGCCCCTTAAACATTTGCTTGAATATATGATTATATGAAGAAGAAAAAATTGTAATTTTTTACATTTTTTGATTTATGTTTAAACTTGTTTTTATGTCGAGGCATTATATATTTTGTAAATGTGTCATTCACTCCAAAAATCATATTTATCATTGGACTTCGAAGATAACTCAACTAAATATTTTTATTATTAATCAAATATACATATACATTGCTAGTATTCATGTTATAGATAAGAAAAATTCTTGTGATTCTAATAATTAAAAGGTTAAAAATATAAATACATAACAGGTTTCAGCATAGTTATACCTACTTGATAATTTTTTTTTTAAGTATAGCTATTTGGTACATACATTAATAATAGCCTTATAATATGTTTATTAAATTATAAAGGTTTATGAATGGCTATTTTTGGAAATACTATAAATTAAATACATGCGAACTGATTAAATCAGTGTGTGTTCCACCTCCTATCAGAGGTCATCTGAAGCGTTCACAGGATTTTTGGAGCGCAAAATAGGAAAACTATGGTCAAAAATTTATGCACAGATTAGTGCCAGAAAGAGATTTATAGATATTGCTAAGAACTTTTGAGTCCACGTTAACATTATCATCAACATTAGAAAGATGGATGTACCAAGGTCAAGATCAAGTAGGATGCGACTATATATATATATATATATATACGAGGTGTGTTCAAAAAGTAAGGTAACTTTTCAAATTTCGCCAGGAATGTACATCCAGTATGTTCGTTTTTAATATTTTTTTATCTTAGTATACTCTCCACGAACATATATTTACTGTTTGAGCTATATAATATGTTTATTTGGTTTTTGAGAGGCATAAAGGAAAGAAGTATTTTGCGAGTTCTGCAATTTTTTGCTATTTAAAAACATGGATCAAAGAATTTGCATCAGATTTTGTTTAAAAAGGAAATGATGTGCTCCAAAACACTTGAAATATTGACAATGGCATATGGTGAAACTGTTCTGAGTAAAAAAATGTTTACAAGTGGTGCACATTCTTCCATGATGGCCGGGAGAATGCCAATTATGAGCCTCACTTTTGGGCAATTTGGTCACTGTTTTTTTCGACTACCGTGACATAGTGCATCAGGAGTTCTTACCATACGATTGTACGGTCAATAAAGAGTATTATATTGAAGTTTTACACCGCTTGAGAGGAGAAATACGAAGAAAACGTCCAGAATGTTGGAAAAACAATTCATGGATTTTGTATCTTCAATCGTCTTTACTTCTGATATATTTTTGGTCAAAAACAACAACACAGTCATCTCATGCCCCAGCCACCATATTCACCTAATTTGACCCCATGTGACTTTTTCTTGCTCCCAAAACTAAAGAGACCAATGAAAGGTCGTAGATTTGAAACTATTGAGGAGAAAAGGCAGCATCACTAGAACAGCTCAATGCTATTACGAAAAGTGCTTCGAAGATTCGAAAAAGCCTTGGAACAAGTGTATTGTATCTGTGGGGAATAACTTTGAAGAGAACAACATAAATACTAATAAATAAATTAATACTTTTTTTCTAAAAATAGAAAATCACCTTACTTTTTTAACAAACCTTGTATATATTTTTTTATTTTGCTTATTTGACTGAATGTTTTTTTATTTCAATAAATACCAAATATTATCTTTTCATTTTTAAATTGTATAGTTTTTTTTGTAAGCTATAAAATTTGAACGAATAACCTTTTCTTTAGGGAAAAACAAATTGAATTATGAAATAATATATTAATATAAGATCCTTAAGGCATATATTTTACTCCAATTAGAGGTTGCGTTGAACATTTTCTTTTGTTAACAAATTTCAGCTGTTATTTGAACGCGTTTTTGTTTGTTATTGTTGTTAGTTGAAAACCAAAATCAAATCAAATAATAAATATTATTATCAGTAGCCGTAGTAGTTGGATGATGAGATGGACTGGTTCACTGCTCTCTCTGATATTACTAAGGCACAGGATGAAATATCAAGATTAACGGATGAAGTGAATTCATTGGATCAATTGCCCATACTTGAAGACGTCTCTACCTTGAAAACTCTTGAAGACAATCTCAAAAACTACTTGGATCCTTGGATTTTGAGGGATTTGCAATCATTTACTACAACATTAAATCAGGATAAGAAGAGTTCAAGTTCCCTCCCTTTACCTCAAAAGTATCAAGAGACATTTGTTCAAGACTTTAAAAAATTGGTAATTATTTCAATATTTTACTACAAAAAATTTGTATGAGTTAAAAAATTTCCCCCCTCCTCATATTTTCTCTTTCTATCTCAAAATTGGAGAGAGAGTAAGCGGAAAGTTGAGGTTTAATCCTCGCAACCTTTCAATAAAAAAGGAAATAACTTCACTGATGTGATCTCCTCCAAGGACTCGAAATTGATCCGTGGACTGAAAGATGAAACTGGAGGAGATAACATCTTACTAATAACTGTTATAACTCCTCCTACTCATGTATATAATTAACTTAACGAAGTCATCTCCTTAGTATTAAAATTTTGCGAGAATTGAATTTCAACTTCCCGCTTTCGCTGTCTCCAATTTTTAGATAGAAAGAGTGTGTATGAAGTATGTGCATAATTGTAAACCATATCCCATTTTTTGCCTATGGGTATGAACTTTATTATTGTATGTTTTATTTATTCTAGATCGAATTGCACGAAAATATTCGTAGAAATCGTAATAATAAGTTTTGGTTAATTAACCAAGATTGGGCAAAAATTGCTGAGGAATTCAAGACTCTAGAAGTACGTTTCCTACGCATGGAGGCTCAAATTGACAAAAAGTCTTATTTACTCGAAAAAAAATAGTGTTAGGTTAACATTGTCACAATATTTTCTCCCAAAAAAATGGATATAATCAATATGACTGTGAAGGGCATTCTTGGAAAGGTGATTCTTGAAGAGGAGCGTCCTTATATATTAAATGATTTTAAGGATCATTTAATACACTCACGAAACGTTTTAAAGGAGCTGCAATATGATACAACTATCGATCTATCCAATCATCTTGTACTCTCAGATATAATTTGCCTTTGTGCTGAAAACTTGAATCCTACTGATCCATGGGTTACGGAAGAGCATGTACGTCATTCGCTATATTTACTTGAGCAAATTACCTCAGGTGAATCTATTCAGGCCTTTTTCATGATGAATGAAGATACTATTTTAAAAAGGAGCATTAAGAGATTACAAACCTTATTATTAGAAGATTGGAAGCTTTATCCTGGAGCTTGTTCTGCATTTCAATGGATTTTTAGCCACATTCGGTTTCCTCATATGGGCCAATATATTAAGGAATTTCTGCCTTTCATTTTACGGTTCACTGATGATTGGCAATCAAGCAATAAAGTGAGAGGTGTTGAAATGATTCAACACTTAGTTGAGGAATGTGCATGGAATACAGAACTAAATTTGGCTATTGGCGAGGAACTTATACCAAAAACTTTGTTCCATTTGTTACATTCCAGGGAAGTTGATGTCATAGATGCTTCCTTAACAACTCTGATACTGTTTTATCAAAAATCGCGAAAAATAAACCTCATCGGACAGGAACTCTTGCCCGAATTACTCAATTCAATAGCAATCACTTCAGATATATATCTCAGACGTGTTTATTCAAATTATTTATCAAAAGTCATATACAACTCAGGAGTGCATGTTACGCCATGGCTTTCCAAAATTGTCCAAGTATTTCAGCACTGTTCTACATTCCCAGATCCTTTTAATGAGAAAATACGAATAAATATACAAGACGGATTGGCCAAACTGCTCAATATTGTAGAAAAAAATGAAATGACTCTACTTTTTGGAAAATATGTACATAATGTTCTCGAGTTCCTTATACGAATAATTTATGAACTATCAAAAAAAGATATGAATGAGGATGAACTATTTATTTCGACTCAAGACAATTTATCCATGATATCAAGGCTTTATAAAGAGGAAACAAGTATTCTCTGTCATGGAATGGACAAATTAAGTGTTAATAATATATTTGATGAAGTAATTCATAATTCTCTAATTCCTTCTTGAATTAACCTTCAAAAGGATTTCAAGCTTTTTTATAAATGGCTTGTTAATATTTATGAAATAAAAAAAGTATTTTAAAAAAGTGAGTTTTTTTAAGGCCGAATTACTTGAAATAATTCAATAAAATTAATTATCTAATAAGAGTAGAATTAGTCCGAATAATGTGGATTAAAAAATGAATAGTTCTCTCAGTGTTAATCATACAAAGAATATTCGAATACTGGTTTTTTTCCTTTAAAAAAATAATTTTCTCTTTCCCTTATTAGTCAAACGGAGTTGCACCAATTAAGTATAATTAGACATTATAGTACTTCAATTAATGTATCTGACATAGAAAATATCCTGAAGTCGATTTAAATATCATATGTAAATTTCCTTCTCTAGTAGCGACCAGAATTCGAACTAAACCCCTCATTATTTTCAGGAGAATAATTTTTCCTTGAATATATATTTTGATATTTTTAATTATCAAATAACAAATGCGCTTAAATTTTCTAAGCAAACGAGAATTAAAGATTATTGAACTATCGTTCGACAAAACTTGAATTTTTTTTCCGCATAATTTTATGACTCAACTTAAAAGTGGTGTTGAAAATCATCATTTTTTGGAAAAATATAATCATTGTATAAATTAATATGGCTCGCCCAATTGTATTTCGAAGAAATTTTGTATTTTGAGTATATGTATTCATTTCTCATGAGGTATATCGTTAATTTGAGAAAATTTGTTTTTATAACTATTTCAATGTTCAAATATGCCATCTTCTTACAGAGATGAATATTTCACAATTCCTATTTAGCGTATAATTTATGGGGTTTGATGTAGTCAATTGTATAATATTTTATTTCATAAATGAACTTAAATTAATAACTAGATAGAATATTTTCTTCACTAACAAAACAACAAAATTGATATATGTAGAAGCAAAATATTGATTTTTATCAATTTAAGGATAAGGGTAAACGTATAGTGTATAACGAATCGTAAATTTTTTACTTCAATTAGTCTATTTCTTTAAAGATACTCTCTATGACTAAAATGAAGTTACAAATGAAGATAATTATCTACTTAATTTTTAATTGATAATAACATTAAGATGATACTAATTCCATGGGCACAAATAGGGTCTTTAACTTGGAGGGAATATGTATGTTAATCTGAGGGGACATGTCCTGCCTCAACCTTTTTTAGGTATGTACCAATTATAAAATATTTATTTTACCTCTTACCAGCACAAAACATTTTTAACTTCAGTGACCGGGGTGTCCGCAGGATCATATAGGTGTCTTGTTTTTTGGATTTTTTTAAGAAATCAAAAAGTTTACATTTTTTTGAAAAGAAAATTCAAAAATCCATAGCTATTCTCAAAAAATTAAATTTTTTGGAAAAAAAAAATCAAAAAGTTATATCTATTCTAAAAAAATTAAGTTTTTTTTTGGAAGGAAATTCAAAATCCAAAGCTGTTTATATAATTTCAATTATAAAATTTTTAGAAAAAAATAAATATATATTACATTTTTTGGAGAACAATTTAAAAAAAAAATCAAACATTAAATTTTCTCTTAAAAAGCTGAAATTCCTTAACATGGGGGCTACAGTCCCTCCAACCCACCTCCTAAGAATGCCCTTGAGTTATGCAACACTTGTAAAATATTCTTTCAAAATTTCAAGTACCTACTGGAGTGCCTCTAAGAATCCCATGTGGTACGCCTACCCACATTTGAGAGCCACTGTTCTACTGTTTCCATGACGCATTTATTAATGATTAAGAAAGTTATTGAACAACTTCAATTTATTATTTTTCCATCATTTATATATTTTATTTTATTCATATTATATAAGTCTTATTATGAGGGAACATAGAATATTAACAAGTTATTACATTTTATTTCATTGCAATTATTAATTTTATCATCGTATAGGTAAATCATCTTCATGTAATATAAACTTAATTAATAAAATTTGGTACAAACAGATAAATTTATAATATTAATAAATGGCAAAACTTATTTATTTGCTTTTCATGTTTAGAGTATTTTGTATATACAACAAAGAGTCAAATAAAAAAATAGTGTAAACGACTCCTATATCATGAAATAATACGTAGATATTGACAAAATAATTGTATCAAAATTTATTTGTAAATAGTAAACAGTTTTTACTATTTTAAGAGTACGGAGTTGAGTTAATCCTCAGTTATATCAACTGTTAAATTAAAATATGTATGGGAATAATAAAAAAATCGCATTTGGTAAATTATAAAGGGTAGTTATAAAAATATGATAGTTACAGATTTTTTTTTTTGTTAAGTTGAAATCAAAACATTGCACCATCTTCCTTTTCTTTTTATTTCCTCTCATTTTCTTGGAAAAAGAAGAAAAAAAAGAATGGAAAAGTGATGAAATATTCAACTAAAATTGCAAAATAAATGTACAAAATGAAATAATGTAAATACAGAAAAGCAGGTGACGACATACATTCAAAAGAAGATGGTGCAACATTTTTTTCTATTTTTTAAACAGTGGTAATACAAAGATTATTATCGAATAGGTATGTATGAATTTACAAAGAGAGAAGATATTGATGGAGAGTCTTTATTATTTATGCCTTGTTGGATATGGTGCGATTTGCATTCGAATACATCTTGATCTTTCCTTAAAACCTGCTAAAAATATTAATAAATCATTAGATTAGAGTGTTTGTATTGTACATATGTATTTATAACTAATTAAGTTGTGCAGAGTTACAAAATCAAAGAAGTAAATACTTTATTGACATCATCATAATATTGTGTGTTTGTATGTATTACGTCAATCACTTTTATTTAACCTATTATAGCAGGAGGGATCTCCAACGACCTTAAAAGGTAATAATACATATTTACGTTAAGACTGATAAACGCAGAGCACATACATACACATTGTACATACGGGCTTCGTCATATAGTTTGTGTATCACTTTTTAATATATTATAACTATTAGTCACTTTTTTTGTACATACGCGACCAGGCTCATGGATGTCTGTGAATATATAGTCTCGAATGAAGAAAATTTAATGAGTAATGAGTTAAGGTTAAATTTGATATCAATTAAATCTCTTTATATATTTGTGATTGCATTATAAAAATTACTAAATAAAAACACATCACAGTGAAAAATCGATTGAATTAACACTATTAATTAAGTAATGATTTGATTTACCAACACATATTAATGTACTTATACATATTTGTTTTGTATATTATATATACCTTTTGTGACAGATGATAAATCACTCGAAACACCAACATTTTCTAAATCTTCGTAAGTAAATCTGAAAAAAATAGTCCTTCAAATATTGGAAGCATTAATTTATTATAGAATAACTAACCCATTTTTATCTAATAAATTGATAGTTTCTACGTAAGCAGGTGCTTGCGTATCGTTAGGAATAAGGGAGTTGGCTCTGATTTTATCGAGAATACTGTATACTCTAACTTTACTCGTAGTTACGTCCGATCCGTTTCCATTCAAAGCCACAATTGCTCCATGTGGAAGTATCGTTGTTCCTTTTCGTCCTGACGTTGAACAGTTGTTATTGTTGTTATTAAATAGTCCTCTCATGGCAATGAGTGAAGATGATGGTGATGTAGATCCATGTTCATCCGAAGAAATTTCTTCAGAATCCTTACTTCTATTCATTATTTCAATTTCTCTCATCTGTTTTTGCCTGATTTCGTCGTTTGAATCTGGAATTAAATATTTTCGAACTTCAGTTAAAGCGTATGCAATTCGTGCATGAGCTTCAGATGGAGATGCAAACGCTGTTATCTCAACGTGCAGGTCTTCATTCAAATGATGATACTTGGGGTCTTTGGTTTTTCGTAATTCTTCTTCCTAAAAACATAAGAAACATCATTCATATTGTATATATGACCTTTATTTTTATATTGATATATTTTTGAAAGTAGGAAATAATGTGTAAGTACTTGTTGTTTATTTCTCATTGATCCTCTACCAAGGACAGCCATTTTTGTTAGCGTTTCTTCTTGGAGACGTTTCATTGAATTTCCTTTGGGGCCCAATAATTTCCCAACAAAATTGAACTGTACAGAAAGGATATTATATTAAGATTTTTTTTTAAATTACACTATTAAATATACCTTAGGATGTTCTCTTACTGGAACAATTACACGTACAGTGAGTCTTATTGGCTTTTCGTGGTAAATATCAACAAACTTGGATTCTCGTCCAGGTGGTTTACCGCCCCCTTGAATTCGTGTAATTTCTGTATTAAAAATATCAACATTAGGTACATAGTATCGATAGAGTTCATATATTTAAATTCTATTTTTAACGATTTGAGTAAACAAATGTGTGTTTGTACATTTTTTGGGCAAAATCTACTACCTAAATTTGAGAATACTTTGCAATTACTGATTTAAAAAAGAGAAATTTATTACAATTGTGTAACAATAGAGAAATATGTAACCGATTAAAAAGAAGTATACAACACCATGCCCAAATTGCTGATCAGACATAAGTACGTAACTCATTCCTACCCTTGAATTAAAATCGGTCGCGTAAAGTTTAAAGAAAAAACATACATAAATGATTTATATTAGAAATTCATTGACTTTTTTATTCTATTTGCAATATTGTTCTATACCTCCCATGTTTAAAAAAATAATTCTGTACCTAAATTAAAGCATTCATGTATACACACATCCACTATACATCCGTTATTAAGTGCCTCACCTTAGTGGTTGTTGTTAAATACATGTTGAATTGGCGCTCTTTTTTTTAAGAAGGGAGAGGAGGGCTGATGCGGAATGGTAAATTAAATGTATTGTTACCAGATAAAGAAATTTCTAAAAACCTAAAATGAGGCATCTTGTTTATACTTTGAAATTGTTGTGCACAAAGTAATGTTATATCACAAATTCGAAATTGCGTTCCATATGAAATACAAGGTTATGCATAGATTTTTTTTAAATAGGAAGGCTCATCGTGCCCTAAATAGAGAGGAGAGCAGCTAAAAATACAGAGTACATAAACTGATACTGAGAACTAGGAGGGGGAGTGAAGCAAGGGCTAGACGCACAAAAAAATAATCAATAGGAGTTCAAAAATATTGAAAGGGCTTTTTCGGCTGTTAAGGCATACTATAATTGAGAACAAAAGCAAAAAAGAAAAGATGGAGATATTTGGGGTGGCACCTCTGAACTAAGGTAGTGCAGCCTGACTGCCTTCCTCCCCGCCTTTTTTCCTTCTCTTTTTTCTTTTTCCTTCTTTTCTATTCTTTTTTATTCTTTTTTTTCCTTCTCTTCTTCCTTTTTTTTTCTTTTTCTTTTCTTTTTTTTCTTTTTTTTCTCTTCTTTATTCCCTTTTTTCCCCTCTCTTCTTTTCATTTGTGTTGTGTCTCTGACTGTAAGCAAGTTGTCCCTGGGTCGAGCGACTACGAATCCCAAGCACTAAGCCGTCTCTCCAAGTGCTTCATAGAATGAATTAGAATAGATAGGTTTTGAGAAGATTGCGATGCCGTCGAAAAAGAAAGGAGATGAGCGCAGTTCTGGAAGTGGGCGAATCGCCTGTGAGGAATGTGGAAAGACTTTAGCGAGTCCCTGGGGCTTGGACGCCCACATCAAAACCGTGCACGGCCAAAAAGTATTTTCTTGCGAGTATTGCGAGAAGGCCTTCGCCCGTAAAGACCATTTGGTGAATCACGTCCGAAGCATCCACACGGGCCTCAAGCGCTGCACCCAATGCAATCTCTCCTTCAACGGTCGTGAGGGGCTGGCCGAACATGTTGCGCAGCATCATCCCTATCTGGCCAGCCTTCCCAGGCAACCCGGAACCTTTTTCTGTCCCCACTGCTCCAAAAGTTTCGCCTCCAAGTACAAACTGAAGCAACATTCCTTCCTTGTGCATCAAAAAGTCCTTGTAGACATCAAGAGCATGGAGCCGCGGTCCTTGACTCCCACTTCCAGCGGCACCCCTCAGGCCTCTCCCTCCCCTGCAGTGCCACACATTGCTACCACAATCCAGATCCAACAAGCAGCAGTTCCTCTGCCCAAGGTTAAACTCATTAACCAAGTGGGAGGAGAAGAATCCAAGAAGAAAGAATCCTGCGCCTGTCCTGTTTGTAAAACTCTATTGGAAACGCCGGAAAAGCTCATGAAACATGTCGCTGCCAAACATCCCGGAGACGCACAAAATCTAGAGATCCTCTACAAATGCGCTTTTTGCTCTGGGACCTTCTTACAAAGTGGGTCTCTTGAAACACACATAATGAGTTTCCATACGGAAACCTGCTGTCTCATCTGTGGATCTAGTTTCTTCGGCTCTCAAAGCATTGCGAGGCATGTACGTGAAGCACATGGTCCTAAAAAGATGGTGCTACAGCAATCGTCTTTGGGATACCATTGTGATGTTTGCAAGGATAACTTCTCTCAAATTTCTGCATATGAAGACCATGTTCTGCAGAGACATACATGGAGTCGTGGGGGGGATCAATCACAGACCAAAAAACGATCAGTCGAAGAAGAGCTTAATGCCCATCTCGGTAAAAAGCATCGGCCCAACTTTACATCTACTTCAGCCGATGGAAGCAACAATAATGTTGTGCTTTTAATTTGCGAATTTTGTGATCAGCTCTTTACAAATGAGGAACATAAAGAAGAACATCTACGGGAGTTTCATCCCTTTAAAGAACAGGGGAGATTACACTATCAATGTGAGATTTGCGAATCTTTATTTGATACGGAAGGACATTTGGACGAACATATTGGTGAATGTCACCAAGCACCTCCAGACATTTGGAATGAACATTTCTCTAAACCTGTTGTTGTTGTAGAGGAGGATCAGAGCGAAAAATTTAGGAGACTCTTCCTACAGAGTGATCAGTTGTTTGCTCACGCTGTAAATGATGATGACAAATTCAAGTGTCGAGAATGTAATGACGTCTTTTTTGATGATGCTGTTGCCCTCGAAAGACATGTTGCTGCGGTTCATCCAGTTCCTGATGATCCTGAAAATGGAAGAGTTAAAGTATTCTACCAGTGTACTGTCTGCGAAGACCTATTTCAAGATAGTGATGCTCTTGAATTGCATTGTCGAACATTTCATCAAAATCCTACGAACGGTGTTGTTCATACTAGTGCAGAAGAAGAAGTCAAAGTTAGCATTGAAGCTCATACTGACGATAAAGAAAATGAACAAGAATCTCACAACAAGATTTTAACATGATTTTAAGAACTATTTTGTGTCTCCCAAATACGTCATGTTTTGTGTGGGAAAGTTGGACTCGATAAAAGCTGTTGTTTTCATTCATCATCAATAGATAAAAATATCAATAGAAAATCTTTTTACAGGTTCGAAAGAATGAAATTTCGGCTAATATACTCTATTCTATAAATATATATATATATATATATACCTATATAAATCATATATTTCTTTCATTATCTATTTTCGTTTAATTTTAAATGAATGTAACTAAAAATATTGATAAATACTCACTACAAATGCCTAATTATTAGATTATCATTCTTTTAAATCCTCGCTCTGATTGGGGAGTAATTTCTAGATACATACTTTCCTAACACCATTTTATTATTTATTTTCATTGTAAATAGTTGTTCTATTATATTCTTGATATAAAAAAGTATAGAGTTTAAAGTTTTAATTAGAGTGACTAACACATTAATCAGTAGATATTTCTTTCCTAGCAAACGAAACACTAAATAAAAAGTGTTAAAATATGTGATTGTACATTAATTTATCTCTTTATCTAATTGTAAATGAATGTAGGCTGTGTTGGTAATAAGGAAGAAGAGAACGCTAATGGCGTTAGCATATTACATTTGCATTCTCATCAAAGAGCTCTTTTACTACTACTCTTAATTTGTCGTTTATAAGTGAACCTTATTTAATTAAAAATGCATAAAATTTAAATTAAAACATAAATAGACATACTATTTACGCAATGTATACATATGTATTAACAATATTGATCTTAAAAGTACAAAGTTATCCAGGTAATTCGCTTTGTGAGTGTGTTGCGTTGGAATTGTATTCATCGACAAGGTTGTCGACCTTTTTACTTTCTACATAACAATTGTAAATTTTTGATGTACTTGCGTGTAAATTATATTATTATAATTATTATAGGATTATGTTAACTCTACTACTATTTGAGCAACCATTCAAAAAAAGAAAAGCAAGAGTGATTTTTGTATTATTGCTTTATCGCTTTTGATATATTGGGTATTTGTCTTATTCTTAAGATTGGACGTAATGAATTGAGAGAAATACAGGTTTTATGTTTTTATCATAGTACGGAATTACTGAAACCTTATAAATGTATGTATTTACACTCGCCTAAAGTACATGAAGTATACATATATTTTATAATTAAGAATGATGTGTGTACTGGTACTACTAATACTACTACTCTTTATATAGGTCCCGCGAACAGGTAGAAGTTTACAGCAAAATACTCACTCAGTAGTGTAAATATGGGCAGGTAACTTTTTTTTCTTCATAAATATAGTAATATTAATATATCGTCAGGGCTGCTTGTGCAACAGCTTATCACGAAAAGTGGAATATTTTATCATTTTCCAAGAAATCATTCATATTATGTAATTTCTTTAACGTTTAAAAATACAATACAAAATTTGGTAGACAACAATAATATATTATCAAAATGTCAAATACGATGCAATATCTAATGAGCAATTTTTTTGTATTTCGACGTTAATTTTTCTTTTACTTATCTATGTGCAAAAAGATGCTTAAAATATAATATTAACTGTAGGTAGATATTATTGTATGTAGCCTTTCTTATACCACTAAAAAATAACGGAACATTTCATACTTAAATTCACATCAACCTTACTAAAATTATTTTAATGTATTACTAGCAAGGGATTCCCCGGCGTTGCTCGAGCCTAGGAGGGAGTGTGAAGTCGTATCGATAATGGTCAATGGACAATATTATTCATTCTTGATGTTTAAAACCCTTCGGCAACGGCGAGCATTATAATATATGTATTATAATGAATTAAAAAAATATATTGAATTATAGACTTCTAATAATATACTAACATATATGCATAAAAAAATTGTCTAGATGAGAATTCCATTTTTTATTTTTGTCTAAAAATTGCCAAATCAAAATTTGCACAAAAATTTTTAATACTAATTTGGGAAAAAATGAACTATTTATTGGCAAAGCTACTCAGAATTTTTTCGTACTTATAAAAATAAAAAAGTTACTTTGAATAATGTCGTCAAAAAAATACCCTTCGATAACTGGTTAATTTTTGCAAATATTGTAAAATTATTTAAGAAAATGTTCCGAAAATCGAAAATATTATTAAATTGTTATCTTAGAGTCTAAATTTTTTTGTACAAAATGTTTCGTTTTCTGGCATTTCTTCTTAAAAAATTGAAAATTGACGTGTGATGAAAAAATTGAAAGTAGTTGAGAAATTATTCGGAAAATGACATATTTCATTTAAACATCAATTTTTATGTATCAAATTCATATGCAAAAGAGTTTCTTGACACATTTCTACACACTTTATTTTATTTACGACTCCAATATTCCATTGGAAATCTATTTTTTTACCTAAAAACAAAACAAAAACGAAAGTGCAATTTTCACTGATTCCTTATTTTTATCATAATTTTTTTGATTTTGAATACATTTGGAAAACGTCGTTATTCGTATTGTTGTTAATTGAGAATTTTTGATTTATATCTCAATCCCCTATGTAGTCTCCTTGAGCTCCAAGAAACATATCTTGTGTTTTGGGTATAGAATAAGCCCCCTTATATTACCCCTCCCCCCTCAAAATCGCCAACCCTATCTTAGCCTTACCAAGTTCAACAGAGGCTCCCATGCAAAATTTCAACCTCCTCGATTTAACGGTGTGTGCATCCATAAAGGACACACAGACACAAATTCTATTATATATATAAAGATAAAACATATTTTTTTAGATTTTTCTATTTCCTAAATGACCGTACACATTATGGAGTATGTCACATCCATTATCATATATTTTGTAAAAACAATTATTGTTGCTAAGTGAAGTGTTCAATGATAACATAGGGGAACGATTAGGGAGGAAATTTTGTACAAATGAATTGAAGACAATAATCAAATTTATCTATGAGCGCAGAATCCAATTCTGATCTTCGTTTTTCTTTCAGTCATCTGAATTCTAAAATATCTGGGATTATAGTAATTCGGGACAATTATCGTCCAGAGTTATTTTTACTCGTAAAACAATCACCAAATTGCACTTAAACAAGTTAATATTGATTTTAATATAACAAGAATGTGAAATTAATAAATTTTATTTGAAAGACCATATTATTGTCTTTATTTAAGGGACATGCATCAACTAAAGGCTCTTAACTATGTAAAGTTAAAGTTCTTGAGTATCTTAACTCATCCCACGAAGTTAATATCACAGTGGAACATTCTCTTTTATAAATAAATTCAAGACAAAAAAAGGAATTTATCCATGAGCGCAAGAATCCAAAACTAATCTCAGTTTTTCTCTCAGTTATTTGAATTCTGAAATATCTGGGATTATAGTAATTTGGGACTAAAATCGTTCCGAGTCATTTTTACCCTTAAAACAATCCCAAATTAAAAGTAAGATTAATAAAACTGATGTAAAAATGTTTTTATGATTAAAAAGTTTTTTATTGACTCTGTATCTTGTTCTGAACTCAATATATTTCCATTTTTAGGCTGAAAAAGGATGAAAAATGACACTCTTCTTTAGACCTTTATAAGTTATGTATAATATGTACATAGTGACGAGGAATATCATAGCTTATATTATGGAAAAATATTCAATGTATAATTAAAAAAAGATATATTCAAAAAATATGCATCTCCAAGGATTTTTGTGCCAGTTTATATTTTTTAAGTGATGCCATTTTTTATGGATGTGTACATAGTGCACAAGCAAATAGTCAACATTATCATCATATTTTTTCCAATTTCAAAAGTATAAGGAAGATCGAGGCAATCCAAGGAAAATAATTCTAACTTGATCATCCATCTCAAGAGATGTTCGAATTCGGATTCCGAATTCCTCAAAGGACGACAGGAAGATAATTCATCCGAGAAAAACTATAAGACCTCATAAGGGAATAGAGTGCACTACTTCCTTGTGGATGAGATACTAGGATCGAAACAATAAAGCGATCCATTCACGATGAGTAGAGAATTTTGATATTTCACAATGGGATCACTTAAAAATAGAAGGATTCTTCTCATAACTCAGTGTGCATTCAATTTGTATTCTTTTACAAATAATCATCCCTTTGGGGGCACTGCAAATTGCATTTAAACAAGTTAAAATTGTTTGTCACAATAAAAGAATGTAAAATTAATAAATTTTATTAGAAAGACCATATTATTTTCGTTATATAAGGCCCTTAAATCAAATAAAGGTTCTAACTATGTATAGTTAAAATTCTTGAGTATCTTAACTCATCCCACAAATTTGAATACAAAGACAATAATTCATTCAAATATGTCTACGAAATATTGACCTATATAAAGTAGATAAATAAATTAGGATTATTTATTTTTCTTAATTTTTGTTCAAGCTTATTTTTATGTTGAACTATGTATATTGGACGGATTTTACTCAGCATACTTTAATTGTTAAGAGATTTAGGAATTTTGAGGTGGTTTAACTAACTTTAACATTTATGTTTTATATTATGTAAATATCAATAAATTTTTCCTATCAATTTTTGAATGGGGAAACAAAAGTTGAAATTAAAAACAGGGATAATCTCTTTCCTTAGGTACTTCTTTCAATCAATCTTGTAGCAGTGTAAAAATATTAATTTTTTAAAATTGAAAACATAAGAAATTTAAGTTTTTATAAAGCCTAAAAATAAATATATCTATATTCCTGTGTATGTCTCTGTTTCCTTTTCCCATAAGAGTAAAATAAGGGCTAACATTTCTAGAAATGGACGGATGACTTCCTTGGATAAATAATTCAAATGAACGAATACAAAAATTTATATACAGTCAAATCAGGATAAAATGAACTGCTTTTTTCAAATGAAAGATCCACTTTTATTTTAATAAATAAAAGTAATATTATAATAGAATATCGAATAAAAAACTATGTATGATGTAAATATTTTTTTAAAAATGTTAAGAAATAATATGACAATAATAGTCTCGTAGTGCTTAAGAGAAAAGTAGCAGTTGGTATGATTGACTTATTTGGCTAATTACTAGATGATTTCGGCCTTTTCTTCTGTTTTTTTTTGTAAAAAGGTTGCGTGATACAATTAAAGGTATCGATTTGTCTTACTGTATGGTCTTGCCTCGCCTCCTGCTATTGTGCAGGTAGCTCAAGAGAGGCTGCTGAAAGGTATTCGAGGTGTAAAAATTTACATAGGTGATATTCGACTGAACACTTTTGAAGTGTTCAGTCGAATATCGAATACTGGAGGGTGTCTGAAGCCCAGCAACTGTATCCTGATTTGTGAGGAATTAACTTATTTAGGATTTCGCATATCTCAAAGTGGCCAATCCTTCGATCCAGAATTAATTAGACCGGTTCCAGACTTCCCTGTTCCAGCATCGTGTGTTGAGGTTAAATCGTTCTTGGGCCCCGTATAATACTATGGTCATTTTGTACTACATCCATCAGTAGACGCTTTTCCCCTTCACGAGCTGACGAAAAAGGACCTGATCTTCTTTTGGTCTGAAAAAATGGCGAGTTTCCAAAATATAAAGGCTGCAATAGCTAACACAGCTGTTATCACTCATTATGACCCGTCTCTACCGTTGTTATTGTCTATCGATGCCTCAACTCTTGGTCTTGGGGCCATTTTAGCATAGTTAGAAAATAGTATCGAGCACCCTGTGGCGTTGGCTTCAAGAAAACTATCAAAGAGCGAAGCTTATTATTCGGAAATTGACAAGGAAACAACTGGAATTATTCATGAGTTGAATAAGTTTGAACAGTATTTGGTTGGTCTTCAAGTCAAGATCAAGACGGACCACAAACTATTGCAGTATATCCTAAACCCATGAAAAGATTTGGCAAGTGTCTTGTCCCTGCTGTCTTGATCGGTCTTCAATGTTGTTGTCGTCGTTTAATTATACAATCGAGCATGTGAAAGGCATCAATCATTCCCACACTGATGCTTTTTCCCGTCAACCAGTCGATGCTCCTCCGTGTCTGGATAACCCTACAGAGTTACTGCAATGGAGATCTATCTCAAGCTCATGCTTCTCTGAATAGTCCTTCCTGTCCGCTTTACAGAAGGATCAAGAGCTGTACAACGCTGTTGAAGCTGCTAAATCGGGTATATGGGAAAGTGCTATCCTCAAGGCCTTCTCCCAAGGAAAAGACAGTTTATCCCTCAGAAATGGGTTGTTATTTTGGGGTGTCCCCTTTATCGTCCCTCTTCCCTTGCGATGAAAGATTGTGGAAGAGTTGCATTTGATGCATCGAGGCGGGGTAATAATGAAGTCTGTGTCTCGAAGTGTGATTTGATGGGCAATTTGGACGATAAAATTGAAGAATTGTTATAGGCATGTCGCACATGCCAAGAGAATGCTCTTGGCCAGGCATCACAGTTGACTCCCTTCTCGCCTGCAAAGGAATAAGAGAGAATCCACGTTGATTATGAGGAAATAAAGGGGAAATATTGTGTAGTGGCATGGATGGTGGGCCCAAGTGAATAGAAGCGGCGTACATGACAAATGCATCGTCAGAGGTTCCTAATAAGCAGCTATTTGCGTGGTTTTTTCGCCTTGGATTTCCGAAGAGGGTGCCTTGGGGCAATACTCCACAATTTGCAAGCGACTATTTCAAAAACCAAGATGTCCGAATGGGGGTAGCCATCTGTTTCTCCCCCATATCATCCGCAGTCCAATGGGCAGGCAGAGAGAGGAGTACGTATTATTATAGATTCTGTGAAGAAGAATCCAGAAGCATCACTAGATGAATCACTTTTCGCCTATAGAGCACATGCCTGTGGCAAAACACCTGCTTGAGTTACTGTTTGCACGCCTAATTGGCACACAGCTGGATGCCCATCTTATCTGCCTTCTTCCTCCTCTTCCTTCTTCACCATGCATAGAAAAACGTACACTCAACATGGCCGTTAGGTGTAGGTGGTACGGCCTTTGCGAGTCGAAGTGGATTGCAGGGAGAATATGAAAGAAAATTGATGATGTGCTATGGACAATTGAAATCCTGCAAGGCATAGTTAGAAGGCACGTGAATCAACTTCGTTCATGTTTGAGAAGTTGAGTGGATGGTGGTCTTGTGTATCCCCATTGTTTCATTTACTCTTATTAATATGACGTAGGGATAGATTTAGCCGGAGTCAATCAATGTAACTTTTTAGCAGTACTTCTAAATATATTTTATTATCGTAGTTTTATGTATATCCTTTATATAGTAATCCCTGACAAAGATAAGTTAGTATATGATTGTACCCCCAATCCAATTATTAGCTCTCCTCCGGTACGTTACTTTCATACGTAGGTAGCGGTCTTCGAACACTATACAAAGTCGAACCAAGACTGCAATATATTGCTTATCGGTCTCGGCTCCTGTGCATTTTTTCCTTTATAGAATACGTAAAGAAAATACAATATATATTTTAAAAAATAAATTAGCTTTAATCAATAATTCAATTTTCTGAGTTTTTTATAAAAATGCAATTGCAGTGTTTTCCAATAATTTTATGACGTTGCTAGGGTGATACAGTTATATCTGAGTTTCAAATAGCTTAGTGCTTCTTATGGAAACAAAAAGTGGTTTTAGGCACCAGACAGTGTAAAAGAGGGAAGGGTTGGGGCAAATTATATGGATCTAGGTTCGCTACTAAGCTTGTCGGGGCCATATAATATGATATTATAATATTTACTAAGCCAGGGTTTCCCAAACTTTACTATGCCAAGGCCCCCTACACTAATACAATTGTAGCTGAGGCCCCCTTTATACGAAACATGTGTGCTATATATGTGTAGACTGAAAGCAATGCTCAATTCTCGATCTTCCAGCGCCCCTTAGCCTCCCCTCACGCCCCCGGCATTGAAAACCATTGTATTAAGCAATCTTAGCTTTAGGGGCCCCGCCTACTGGAACTTGGTGCACTAGGTACTCTGCATATAAGGTAGCTGATGCCCTGTTTGTATTTACTATTACATCTTGGGCTCCAAATTTTTCTAGCAATCCCCCTTGTTTTAACTGCCTGTTACCAAACTGAGCCTTTATAAAAAAGCCCCGAGACAGAAGACTGGAACTGAGACTGATCAAGCTGAACCGAGACCTAACTCGTTGAAATTAAAGAACCGGGACCGATAGAACCGCTGATTCTGAACCGACTATAACCTTGAAACTAATTATATCGATCTGTAATGTGTAACTTCATGGCCAACAAGTACACACACTAGTTATTTCTCCATAATTGAATGTTTATTCTTAAAAATTTATTAATATTCATAGCAGGTTTTGAAAAAAACAAAACAAACCTGTTTACCACTAAGGGTTTGCTCATGACTTATAAATGTGATTTTTGTTGGGCATGGAGCATGTTGGATAAAGGAGGATAAAAACAGAGTCATTCCAGCTGATCTAATACAACATCATGACAGCTAAGCTGCTATCCTCAACAACATTTTTCAAATTGTCATGATTAACACGTTCATTTTCGGGCTGTATTATTTTTACATATTAGTGCATTAAATGGATCGAGAAAAACCCTCTACTCACCTACAATATATTAATATACACTTTAAGTATTTTTCAGAGATGTGAGAGGTTGGATATTTACATAACATATTTCATCAAATGACCTTGTTTCTATTCCTTATCTGCAAAAGACACAAACATTTTCTGTTCCATGAAAAGCAAATCAATTCATCAATTCCTTAGAACAATGACATGAAATTTCATCTATGCATAAAGGCAAAGTATTTCTTTATCGTATCTCAAAAGAGCCATAAAAACATGACATGGTCATAAATAAACGTATATTTTCTTAACTTGTATATATATATATGTATTAGTGTTGAAATTCGGTCCAAGATAATTTTTTTTCTTCCCTGATTCCGTCTTGAGTGTCTTTTGAGACCTTTTTGGACAGATATTTAGACCAGGATCTTAGACCGTAGACCAAAATTTAATCGTTTTCAAATCGCCAACCAATATTTTTTTGGTCTCAATCTATGAACAGATTTTCTCCAATTTCCTGAATTTTGAGTTATAGAAATATGTTGTAGAAATTAAGAACGGATCTGTGCAAATAACAAACTCAGGATAAGAAAAGAAAAAACAGTTGATGTGTGTGTTCTTTCTTCTCTTTTGCTCATTATTTACAATGATGAAAATCCAGTGTAGAATGGGCATGTTAAAAAAAAAGTGCAAATCAACATGGTAACCATGACAATTTGAAGAATGTCTTGGAGGAGAGAAAGAATTATGCTCATGACGTTTCAATTGATCAGCTACAATCAGTTATGACATGGCTGGAAGGAAAAAAGGATGTAAACAAGGACATTTGCTAGAATTACTCCCATGTTGATCATCAATTCTACTGAGTCCAACAAGGTTTTGAATATAAATAAATCTATTTAGATGTTCACTACTCAGGAATTAAATAATAATGACAACTGCTAAGGAAAAGAAAATTCCTTCCTTATATTACCAATTACAAATTCAGGGGCCTGCTAAAAACATATTTGATTTACATCCTTAATTGTTCGTGGGGGTGGGTGTTGTATCTCCCTTTAAAAGAAGAATTCTCGCCTATGTGTGGTTTAAAATGATTTAAAAATAAATGTATATGAATTTAAATATAATTATAATATTTTCTTAGACTTAATCCAATTTTAAATGTAGAAGATTCTCCTCCTTATAGAAGTAATTCATTTTCTCCACCCAAAATCATATAACAGGCAGCTGATATTAATTATTGTCTTAATTCAGTAATATTTTATGTTGCGCTCCTGCCTACTCCTCGCGCTCTTTCACAAATCCCATCTCTGCATACATTTATAATCCCTTTTCTTTTTTAATATGACGTACAGGCTCAATTGCATTGTTATTTCTTTGATCATGTATCTACGCAGTGCTTAGTTTTTTCAGTCAATCAACCAGGAAGAAATACATCAAAATTTTGCTTTTTTCTCATATGGATATTTAATTCCATATGAGCAGATAGAATTGAATAAATTTATAAGTTCCAGTATTCCAATATTTTTATTAAGGTTTTTATTTTTAAGTTGTCTTCTTTACTGCAGTAAGTCATTTTCTCCCACATAACAGGCATTGTATATTAACTCATATATTAATTCAGTAATATGCACCTGACGCTCTTACACAAATTCCATTTTATCTATAGATATGTTACAAGCAATGTGAAAAATTGGCATTTTGCAAAATTAATGTAAATAGAGTTCCAATTCGAGATGCCCACAGGTACTAGCAATCTCACGCACCTTCACTCTACCGTCATCCAAAAGAATATCATGGATTTCATCAATTATTTCTTGAGTAGTAACCTCAATAAGGCGTCCAGAACGTTCAGCGTCACTTGTGTCCATATGGCCAGGTGTAAAATTTTAAAAACAAGTTATAAACTGTTTTAATAGAAGGTGCAGAGTCCCCATAATGTTTATCAAGCTTCTTTTTAGTCGCTTGAGGTGTTTTGCCCTCATAAAGTAATGTTTTATCAACACACGAAATTATTTTTTGTCCATTTTTTGAAAATCCCTCCACTTTCTCGATTCAAAAGAATGCCAAGCAGAAAGAAATTGACTGATCTGGCTGAAAGTTGGGGGTGTGTTCTTCCAAGAGATGCTACTAACTAAGCATAACCTCGATACGCGCCAGTAGTGCCATCTCTTGGACTTTTCAAACGCCCCTCGCATGTATTGCAAATATACCTTTCCTATAAAATACATTTAACATATGAAAACTAAGATATACATTCATGAATAGATATGTCATCAAAGGGAAAAAAATGACTTTTGAGGGATATTAGGAGAAGATCTTCTCTTAGCAAACCTTTTAATGTTATTAGATGTAACATACGTATAGAACGTAGGTTATTTACTGTAATAAAGTAATATGGAAGTACGACCTAGTACATTATTAGTATTTATTTCCAAGTTGGTGTTATTCCATATATCTAATAGTGTTAGAGCACCTTCGACTGCTTTCCTACTTCACTTCTTTCTCGTTTGGTCAGAACGTTGATTAATTAATAATATGTGGACTCTAATATTTTCTTTAGATACATTATATTCTATTGTTATCACACGGGAGTCAAATTGCACATTGATAAATATACTCGCTAACGGAAAAAGAGTGAAGAAAATACCATTTAAGGTTCCTCCAATCACAACCCAGTTCCGCTATACCCTACCCTACGAAACACTCACTCGTTTACGAGTGAACAAATAGATATATAATGAGTACTTGCAAGAATGTAATGTATGTTAGAACTAATTCATTAGTAGAGTTGCCAGTTTTACAAAATCACTTGACCAATTAATATCAGGAAAACCACAGAACTTTTCTTTGTTATTTAAAAAAAAATAGTAGTCCCTACCCAGGGTCAGTTTGATCGTGAATGAGACTTTGGGCAAAGGTTATCTTTCTTTCCTTGTTTTAAGTTTTATTTAAAAAAATATAAATTTTTTTACTTTTTTTAGAAAAGAAAATGTGGGCCATTTCTTTTCGAAAGATTATTTTTTCTTGAGTGGCCTTCTTATAACATGTTGTACATATCTACTATAATATAACATTATAGTTGTATGTCACATAATAAAAAGGCATAGGATATTTATTTAAAAAACGGAGAGAGATACAAACTGTAGACATAAGATAAAAGCTTTTCAGAATTTCTAAGTTACGTACTTAGGGTTATGTTTCATTCTGATCAGACCAGATTCCCGTGTTCTAGAAGGTAAGTTTTTTTTTTGCTAATAAGT
Source organism: Lepeophtheirus salmonis (assembly GCF_016086655.4). NCBI lineage: Eukaryota > Metazoa > Arthropoda > Copepoda > Siphonostomatoida > Caligidae > Lepeophtheirus > Lepeophtheirus salmonis. The sequence goes on along the minus strand of NC_052135.2, from coordinate 3,198,158 downwards.
TGGGTTTTTTTATTATAAAACAAGATCGATTTCCCGTGTCTCAAAGTTTTGGGGTGTAGATTCGAAAATGCACGACAAAAATCAAAATCAAAAATAAATAAATATTGTACTAACGGGAAAAGGGAGATTGTATATTAAATACGAATTAAAAAAGGGAATTAAGTAAATGAAGAAAGAAGAGGATTTGTGAGTTAGTCTTAAAATCTATCTTCATTATGGTTGAAAGATGAACATATTTTTAATCATTCTAATTATAATGGCCCAAGGGATGGAAGACCTTTAAATATTGTCTATTAACAAGTTTGACTGAATTCTGGATTAATTTAAAGCGGTAACAAAATAATTGAAATAAAATATATAATAAAGGCACGTCCTAGTATCTTTAAATATTTATATAATACCTTATGTATTATTTTTGATACATTTGTTTTGGAATCATTGATTTAAGCAGTTTCACAATTTTTTTGACAAAAAAACTTGATGAATGCAATTGCAAATATATGAACAATGGATCATTGAACAGAAAAAAATATGGAAATTTCTTATTCGTGACTTTTTTATTACTGCAAGCCTATAGTTTCATCGGGAAAATGCTAAAACCATCTGTTTTTTGAAAAATTAAATTTCTAATTTTGAAGGTGTTATAGGGATAAAAATTTTCCTTTTTTTATGAACATCAGTAAAAACAGTCGTTTGACCGATTTAGATCAATAAAATATTTTTATTATTTGTCTGTAAAAATCCAACTGTTTTACCCAGTCTGAATTTCCCATGTAATGTTTCTTTCTGATAAGAAAAGCATTCTGAATACACAACCATTCCTTCTGAAACAGAAATTGATTGGAAGGAAGTTTGTTTTTCATCAAGAAAAGGACTCTAAACATACATCCAAGCTCTGCGAAAACTTCTTGAAAAAGAAATAAGTATCTCACATCTTATCTATTATGCAATGTCTATCTCAATCTCCTGATTTCAAGCCAATCGAGCTATTGTGGGAACACATAGACAGAAAAGTTTGGGAAAAGTGCCCATAATTAAGTGGAACATTTTGAAGAATGCCTGGAAAGATATCACTCCTACCTATCTTGAAAACTATGTCGAAAGTCTGTGTAGCAGTTATATCGGCAAATGAAGGATTTTTTGGTAAAGTTAAAATTTAAACAAAAATACTTTTATTTCTTTTAAGAATAAATGTTTTGAATAAATATTGAACATTAATTTTTCTTCATTTTAATAGCCTAATTACCGTGTTATTTGATGATAAAGTCATAGGTAATTAGAAAAAAAATTGAAATTCAATTTTTTTTCCAAACTTTTCTTTGACAGTATATATATATTTTTATTTTTCGAAATGGACAAGGATTCTAATTTTTAAAAAATCAGAAAATTCAGACAACGCATTCACTTAGTGGCCGTTATAGGGTTAATGAAGGTTAAAAAAATCATTTTATAGTTATTGTATTTAAAAAAAAATATTCTTAGTGTTTTTACAAAATTATATTTAACGCGTAGTTTGAAGTCAAAAGCGAGGCTTGGAGCAAGATCCTTCTAAAACCAAATATGTTCCCCGTTTCAGTACCACTGATAATACATAATCCAATACTAAAAGTCATGATTAATAAACTTTACTTACTCTTTCAATCATTCTAATGATCTTGTAAAACAAATTAAGGTAACTCATCGAACAATTCAATAGGAAAATTAGAGTCACCTGTTCAAAAATCTCATAAAATATTGAATACTTAAAATCATTATTGTATGCTTCATTTCAAATTCAAAATAATAAATATTAACGGTGATAAAAATTGCAATAAAGTCATACAAGCATACAATTTAACACATCTTTATAAAACTATAGACTAAAAATGATCATTACAGATCATTTAAGTTAATGGATATGTGACCCGTCAGCACAAATGTAATCAAAAATGATTTTTTTCTCAAAATTGAGTGTGGATTATATTCATACTTTTAAACGAATTATCGTCAATTTCTATAAACAAATTATTCTATTTAACCTTCTTATATGGGATGCCTCCAAGCTACATAAAGAAGGTCATTTCTGCCTTCTTCTATCAATATTGGTGTGACCGATACAAAAAAGATCAAACTTTGAAAAATACACAAACTATGCTTATTAGTTGAGACTGATGGTATAAGCTTACACCACTGGACATGACCCTTTTCTAGCCCACCTTAGCCAAAAAAAAAAAAAAAAATATATATAAAAAAAAAAAAAAATTAATATTTTTTTAGCAAAAAAATTTGGAAAATTAAATTTCGAATATTGCTGTTTTTTGAAAAATCATTTCAACCGATTTTTGTAAGTCCACAGCTATTCACAAAAAATTTTTGGAGAAAAATTTCAGAAATTCACATCTGCTCATAAAAACAAATTGTGTAGAAAAAAATTTCAAAAATTAAATTTCTAATATAAAATTTTTGAAAAAAAAATTCAAAGATTAAATTTTTCATTAAATTAGATTAAATTTTGTGAACACGCTCCTTACTTGTTTTTTAAAACAATGAGCTCGCTCCCACAAAATAAAAAATAAGTTTAACACATTTTTCCGCCCGTATATGTGTTCTTTAATTTGACAACTCTTTATGATTTCAATTAAATTCAATATATTGCAAGTTCAAGTGTGCCTGACGATTTGTGCCAACCATTCATTATTTGCAATAGCTTATTATAACCAGAATGCTTGGTTTCATTAAAATAGTTGCGTTAATCAATATATGTTTGTCCTTTGGTGTGCCTTGGGCACAAGGAGTTTGGGAACCACTGTCTTAGGGCACATGCATTTACAAGGTTTCATGCAATATTGTAATGTATTCGTGTTTCCTTCCCCTTGTTCTCTTACTTCTCTTATTTTCTTGTATGTATATATATGTGTAAAGTACAGTCTTTTACCTCGTTTTAAGTATAAATAGTCGTGTGTTTTATGTATGTATCAGAGTAGGTTATTGTATTAATAAGAATATAATTGTTCCTATTAGACAACCTTTGTCTTTCCTCTCCTCATTTCTCTCAGTCATCCTGGATTCCTTGGTTTAAATAGTTTGTGTCTCCTCACCTTCGTCAAGACACAACAAATATCATCCAGTAAACCCTGATAATTAACTTGAGCTTGTATCAAGGTTTCTCAAGTTTTTGAACTTATGCTTGTCTGAGATTTTGAGATCTTATGTCTATTTACTACATAAAAATATAAGAAAATCGTATTATAGTTGGAAAAATTCCTTTACAAATAATAAAAAGGTATCTTCCAACGTTATCTCCACACAGGAAGGAGATGTGTATATCTCCATGGGAACCGATATCTGAGTTTTCTTAAAGTGGTCAGCTACATGAGAGGCCAACTCGTCAACCCAAAACAGCTGGGAATACGCATTGAAAAAAAGATTCTAGCTTATTGGGAGATATAATTTTAACCTTCTATTTTTACAATCTTTAAAATTATTCTTATCCCTCAAATCTTTTGATGTTGTCTCATATGAGGTAGAAAAAGAAAATGAATACAAACATATATATAAATCAGCGAAAATTCATGCGATTTTATCTCTCATCTAAAATGATCTCTGTCTAGTTATTTAAAATAACGCGAGCGCTCCCGCTCTCGCTTAAGTATTTCGGGGATCGCTCAGAGCGTCACTCACTAATGCTATGCATCTAAGTTGTTATTTTTTTTGGAAAATATTGTCCAAAATATTTTTCTCACAAAAAAACAAAAGAAAAAAAAACCAATGTATTGAAAATTAGAAAATGGTTTCCCATGAAAATCATTTTTTTAAACGATTATATTTATGTACTTTAACAAAACTATTTTCCCATTTTTTTGGGTTATATTATATTTTTTCATCACAAAATATGTTTTAGTTTTTTTAAGCCATCATTAAATCGGGAAAAATCTACATTTCAGGTAATATATATATTGATCAAGCTTAAATCAATGTATTTTAAGCCTCAAACCATTTAAAATACTAGGTACAATCATCGTTACTAAATTCAGGGGCGTCTGGAGGAGGTGGTCTGGCGGGGAGGGGCTATAGCCCCCTCCGCCCAAATTAAGGAATTTGTGCTTTTTACTAAAAAAAAATTAATATTTGAAATTATTTGGGAATAGCTGTAGATTTTTGAAATTTTTTACAAAAGAATATCAATTTTTGGATATTTTTTTATAAAAAATTCCTAAAACCAAGACCCCTTAAAAAAAAAATAAAGGAAAAAAGCCCCTAAATTTGCAAATTATTTATGGAGAAAATTAACTACTAATAAGCAACGTGATAACTTACTCCTACCCTCTTAGGTTTTATTTGGAATCGATATATTGTCAATGGTTTTTTATTATTGATAAATGCTTTTAAAGTCAGAGGGATGCCACAAAAGTTACTTATAGGGATGTGATTTTTGTAGAGACTAAATACACTTTATAGTTTCGAACATTCTTAAATTGATCGAACTTGCACTTATACATAACTTCACAACAAATTACACTATCCAACAAAATCACTCTTTTTTTTAATGCATTAGACCAGCATATGCTTAACTTAGTAGGATTTGATCAGCGCTGATTCAAAAAATGCCCTTGTTTTTTCTCTCTTAGCCTCGTGGCCTTCAGAAAAAGGATATGCATGTTTGTTATTTCTGGCTAGTTATAACTTCTGAGAAAAACATTCTTGTTACTCTACGTCTTTCATGAGAACACCCACTAGTTATAGATAATTCTTAAATGTTCAATTGTCAAGAAATTAAATAATAACAGCTTTAGAAAATTAAAAAAAAAACGCTGTTTAGGTTCGAACTACAAAAAGTGGTTGGATTAAAAATGAACAAAATTGTTTGGGTCCTAGAAAAACACTTTTTTTATCCGTTGACCCCAGCTTGGAAAAGGAAGCTGGTCAAGATGACAGCCTTCTTTAGCAGATTCCGGAATTCCTCCCAAATCCTGGACATCAGCTCGGATTTTGTATTACAGGAGGATCTGTTTGTGTGTCGATCCACTGTGCCTGGGACAAAGAAGTCCATTGGGAGGAGGTCCTGTGAGTTTGGATGCTAAACAATGGGTCAAATAAAGTAAAAAAAAATTAATTATAACAAACAAATCAATGTTTTGTGTGCAATGTGGCATAGAGCAGAGTCTTGTTGCCAGACGAATGAACTCCCAGTTCCTTTCTGACTCTACAGACAAAGGGCCTGTCCAGATGTAAGAAATTTGAAAAATCAACATTGTCTCGTCCGGTACAGATCGCAACAAGGACATTCTGCCTTTTCCATAATTGTGAAATAAATACTTTGTTGATCGATGCCATTTTTTTAACCTACGCCAAAAACTTCTGCCTAGTCACCGAAGGAACAAACAACTTCCTACCTGTTTTCCTATAGCTGCACAGGGACCCAAAGTTCGTTGTAAAACAACGGCCACACCACGGTATGTATGTATGTTTTCCGTAAAGTCATTTTTGAGAGTATCTTAGTACTGCAAAGACACTTATAGAGTTGCATAAAATATGAGTTGATGACTCATTGTTTACAACAAACGTGTGTAGATAAAGTTTATATTAAAAAAAAAAAAGTACATTATATAACATTCAAAATAATGAATGTGACTTTAGATGAGGTTTACCAACGAACGTGTGGACGATCAAGACCTCATATTAAACCAGAAAAGACAGTGGAGTTAATATATGTTTGGTTGTAAATCCTAAGGAATTTTCATTGTACAAATTTTGTTGCTGTTGGGACTTGAATAATGTTTTATTTTATTTTGTCAAACTGTTGTCATTATTGAGGAGAATTGAGTAACTTGGTGCGAGTCTGCTCAAGAAAAACGGAGAGTAACGCTTAGGGTTGATTGCGGAGTTATCCTCGATATTAATAAATCAAATCCAAATGATTAAATAAAAGTTTGTTGGATCGGGCTCTGGGCTATGTAAATGAACAACACATTGTACAACGTGTTTTAACATTTTCATTCTAACAATCCCCTAAAATAGTTCTTAGGGCTTTCTCTTATTGGAGTAATATGTAAATTTATTCAAAAATATTTAATAAATTGTGTGGAAATATTACAAATGAGAATATAAAAATATTTCACTCATTTGTTTATACTATTTCCATTTAAACATGAACATATTTTTACACTCATATATATATATATAGTATACAAAATCAGTTAGCTGAAGCAAAAAAATGTCTCTTATGACCTTTTTGTTTCAGATGGAGAAAGTTAAACCGTGAAAAGGATGGATTTTGAGTATGAGTTATTAAAAAGCTGAACTTTTCTTTAAGACTATTAAATAATGAACAAAAAATAAAACATTAAAACGCATCATATTAATAAAGAAGCGATCTTTGTAAAGAAAAAAAACTAAGTTTACCGATTAAAAAGGACAAACCATTTGATGCGTGTGCTCGTTCTTCTTTTTTGATCATTATTTAATAAGTCGTGAGTGGGTTAACATCTTCCTCTAAAAGAAGAATTCTCACCTATTTTTGGTGTTAATTGATTTAAAAATGCATAATAAAAAATATATATATATTAATATAAATATCATTATAATTTAGTAATGCTATTTTAAATGTAGAAGGTTCTCCTACTTATAAAAGTAATTCATTTTCTACACCCAAGATCATATAACAGGCATTGATATATGCCTCGCGCTCTTACACAAATCCCATCACTACATACATTTATACTCCCTTTTCTTTTTTAATATGACGTGCACGCTCAATTGACTTGTTATATTATAGATCAAGTATCTACACAGTGCTTAGTTCTTTTCAGTCAATCAAACACGGAAAAATACATAAAATCTTTGTTTTATTAAAATAGATATTAAATTCCAGTATTCCAATATTTTTTTAATGTCTTTATTTTACAATATATAATATAAAAAAATATATCATAAGAAATTGAGTTAGTAATTACATTTAGCAAAAATATAAATAAACATTCTACTTTATAATTAGTTTCCAAAACAAAGACCTCTTTACTTACAAAAGTACACTAAAAATCTATACAATAAAGAAAGATTACAAAAATTAGATAAATAAATAACCCCAAAACACAAAGAAAAACTTAAAATACCCAAAAACTCATAAATCTAAAACTAAGTATCTAAGATTTTCCTTTTTTTTTTGTGTGTATATTGAAGATCTTGATAATGCAATTTACAATTTTAATGTATTTTATAGAGTTTTCTGGAAATACCGTACAATATCCAACCCTAAATAGAACATTAATGTATCGTACATAGGTGTTTTCAATTCAAAACCCATGGAATTGGGGTCCCTGCTCATCGCAGTTTTTGGGAACAAGAAAAATCCGCGTTATAAAGGGATTTTTTTTTCGTACTACAAAAATTCTTGCTTACATCTATATATAGTTTTTTATAATTTATTATCATAGAATAAAAAACGGCAAATGAGGGATATATAGCAGAATAATTTCAAGTACCGCATTCTCAGATAATTTTTAGCAAAATGTTTGTCATTTAAAAATAAAAAAAAAGAGTAATTTTTGTAGGGTATAATTGGTCCTATTTACAAAAATTACAAGACAAAACTTTTGAGCATAGTGTCAAAAATACTAGAGTTTTCATTTTCCAGGAAATTACCTTTCAGCAATAAAATTTCAGTATGATATAACAAATAAAAAATAATGTTAAATTTAAGTAGTATCTATATTAATAAGGCAAAGTATATCTGGAGGTTTGTATGTTTGCCGGAAAGTCATTTTTAGCGTACCTTAGAGTTCTGCATAACTACTTGATCTAAGAAATAACAATCTATTTAGCAACGAGCGTGTGTATCTAAAGTACAGTGCCTCATATTAAAAAATAAAAATACAAATGAGTACATATATGTAGGATGGTACCAAGGTTAATAGATATACAAGGTTAGACTATCATATAATTGGGCTTGCTAAATCTTTTAATTTGATGTATCGTATCGAATGCTTGGCTAGACAGGCAGATTTTCACAAAACACGTAGCCAATCATAGTCTATGACGTTAATAATACTAAAATTTTCAATTTGATGTATCGATCCAACTGCTGGGCAAGAAAGACAGATTTTCACAAAACACACTACCAATCATACACTATGACGTCAATATGAAAAAGCGTGGTGGAAGTAGGAAGAGCCATTTAATGCTAGTCTCACTTCCCAAACTAAACCAGACTGAGCTTCGAGATGATGACTGCATGAAGCCAATGCAGCTATTAAAGTTTTCACTGATTGACCTATATCCTTGTCTGCTCTTGAAGAAGAAGCTCATCAAGTAAGAAAGCAAGATTACTTGTATCTTCCTTGATATTTTCTACGATTCCAGATCCATACACATGATCTGTTATTAACTTGGTACAACCACCATAATATTTAACCAATTCTACAGAAGTCTACATACTGCTGATTTAGCTAAGAAGGCTTTTTTCATGTCTCTTGATGCAGAGGTATCACATGGTTGCATTGTGGTAATCGTCACTGGCTGCTATTGTAGTACTCCAGGTAATTCTCCAGTGGACATATAACGTGTAAAATTTGTAGTGCCTCTTCCTTTATTATTCTTCAGCTCCGTGACACACTCTACCATTCTTGCATTATTAGATTAATCACAAATGTCTGGTATCTTAACTAAGAAATTCAATAAATGAGTAATGACATACTGTATCCTACCAACTTCTGGGCATAAGCCTCGCCTAAGAGAGGTGCAACCGAGTTTGGAGCTTTCGTGGGAAGTGATTTAACCAAAAGTACCTATAGTGTCTTCATCTGCGTTATGGTATAATCTTGTAATTCTATTAACCTTGGACGATACCAGAAAAATGGTTCGAGAAGGAACATCGTCAACAAAAAGCCTAATTTTTAGTTAAAAAGTTACTTACATCTAAACCTATGAAATTCTCAAAATTGTCTAAAATCAACAAAGTTTTGTCTTAAAGACTATTTAGTTGTTTTTTTTTGAAAATATATTTGCCCCATTTCCTTTTATCATTAAAAGGCTTAGTTTATAATTTTAAGCTTCTAATTGCATTATTTTTTTGCCCTTTTGAATGGCGTTTAATTGAAAATAAAATCCATGTCTAACAATTGAGAAATACATTTTAATCTTTATATTCATTCATCAATTCATAAAGGAGCAAGTTTCATGCTTAGTTTTTGCATTTTTTTTTGAAAAAAAATCCAAAATCTAAAATTTGTGTGGAAAAAATATAAATATAAAATTTATTTGAAAACAATTTCAAAAATTCATACCCATTCACAAAATATTAAATTTTTCGTAAAACAATTTCAAAAAGCCACAATTTTGTTTTATTTTTTCGAGCTTTCGTCATTATCTTTTCATTCTTGAGGAGATAGCATCTAAGTACTGAGTCTAAACGTGAGCCTAAGTGTGAGTTTGCTAATGAAAAACGTAGATTAACACTGAGGATTTCTTGAGGAATTATCCTTTATATTATTTAATCAAAGTGTTTCTGTTCGTTGAAGCATTAAATGTCCAAGCAATACCGGTTATTACCACTTGTATTTATATCTTAAGGAGAAAACATACATTTCAATCCGTTTTTACAAATAGATTCATGAAAGACCCAAGATTAATCCACGTTTCCTGTAGCATAAGATGAAGTTATAATTAAATATTTATTTGAAAGTTGTAAGGGTCCGCTATTTAGGTGTTCCATTCAATTGATTTTTTTTCGTTCCGCGTTCAGCAATTATTTGGGGTCCGCTACACGTTCCAATCATTTTTTAGCACAATAATCTGGTGAGTATTATAGTTCAAATGAGTCGCAACTGAGGTTCATTCATTGTTGAAATGGAGGCCAAATGTAAAAGTATAGCCGATTGGATTCGTTTCCAGAACTGGAACAAGAAAAACTGGAACGTGGACTATTCGAGAAGCTATAGGAACAATCGCTATAACACCTACGCTGCCAATGAGATTCCACCGATCAACCAAGGAATCGTTGCAATGTCTCAAGGAGAGTTTTTCCAATTTCCTGGAAAGACAATTTGTGCCCTCCTTCCTTTTCCTGACATGAATCCTCTCGACTATGGTATGGCTATTTTGAAAGTAGGGCCGGTACCTTCCCCCATCCTAGCACCGATGCATGCACCTCAACAAAATATGTCTCCCAAGCGTTTATTTTTGCTTTATTATCCCTTTAAATCATATTTAAAAAAGTAAAAAAACAACCAAAAAACTTTGATTTTTTCAACTTTTTTAAGTGTTATTGGAACGGAAGGCTCATTTTTAGCGTTCATTGTTAAGAAAACTGTTCCATTCAGCGTTCTGTTCATACAACGTACTTTCTATGGAACACCGTTCAATTTTGCGTTTTTTTCCACATACTTGTATGTTATTGATGCATCATTTTTTGTCAATACACAGCGTAAATCGTTAAAAACTATACCTCAAATCAATCTTCAATATTATGTATTCAACGTTTCATGCAATGAAGCTTATGCATGCTATGTATGGTACGAGTATTATTAAATGCAATATTTCCTGAGAATTTCTCATAGGTATACCACATGGAAAATTCTTGGAAAACGGGATCCCAAGATCTAGAGTTGTATAGAATATGACCTTAACGCATACTATATTTCTTTCTAGTTTGTAATATGAAGAGTCCTTTTTATATTCCAAAGCTCTTACCCTTACTTTCTAATTCTAGAGAACATTTATATTATATAATAGTGTGTGTGTTCATGAAGATAGAAAGTAACACGGAGGGTTTGTGGGGGTTGTATAAGTGAAAGTCCTTGTTGGACTCAGGGTAGAAAGGTATACACTTCTCAGGGGCGTCTGACGGGGGTGAATTGGAGGGGTTGTGGTCCTTCCCCCCCAAATTAAAGAATTTTTCCTTTTGAGTAGAAAATTTATTATCAAAAAATGTAATATTTGAAATTTATTTCAATTTTTTTTTCCCAAAAATTTAATTTTTCAAATTAAAAGAAAATAAATTTTATGTGAGCAGCTGTCGATTATTGACATTTATGTACAAAAATTGAATTTTCTGTCAACAGCTGTTAATTTTTGAATTTTTTTTCCAAAATATTCAATATTTGAAATTATTTTCCAAAAAATGTAATGTTTGAATTAGAAGGGTCGATTCAAAAGACCGTGCAAAGTTAGAGAAATTACACTACTGGTACATATTGGGGTCTATGTTTAGGACGTAGCATCTCTTGGAAGAACACACACCAACTTTCAGCCAGATCAGTCAATTTCTTTCTGTTTGGAATTCGCTGGAATTAAGGAATTGGCCAGAAAGGCGACTTTCTTTGTTATTTGCAAGTAATAATCATCATTGACTATCTGGAAAGGGATAAACCTATTACAGGCGGCTATTATTCATCGTTATTTGACCGTTTGAAAACCGAGCTTCAAGAAAAATGCCCACGATTGTCACAAAAAAAAAAAAGTCCTTTTCCATGGTGGCAATGCATCAGCTCAAACTACAGCAGTTGTGGTCTCAAAATTAATGGAAATAGAATAGTAATCTCACGCACCTTCACTCTTTTGTCATCCATCACCTTTTTTATGACACCTCCATAAAAATTTGAAACCTTTTAATCGAAGGAGCAGAGTTCGTATCGGAATAGGTTTGATTTAAAAAAAAACAACTTTTTTTTGGGTTTATAAAAATTTCCAAAACCAAGCCCAGAATCCCCCCACCCCACCCCAACAAAAAAATAAATATATATACATATAATCCTGCAGTTGACCATGCACTAGTTTGGGGGTGTTTGGGGTAAATTAATTTTAATACAAGTTCTTTTGGGGCAACGTTAAAAAAAATTACCCAACTTCTTCTCTAAAATGTCAAACACATTCTAAATGAAAATTACCTTTAATATATAGGAATGCGTAGCATTTACATTTATAATTAACTTAAATATTTGGGATTACGGGCAACACTCATATCAAAGAAGTCTTTGTCATCCAAAATATTTGTGAGCCCTAAATGACAAATATCGAAGTCTCACATCATTGTCCTAGTCTAAGGAGAGATTGTTTAACATTTTGTGAGTGATTAAAAGACGTGAACTGGCTAACAATCATCAACATAACTCGTTATCTAAATTAAAAAAATGAGTAATTCTAAATCCAAATACTCGTAATCGATTAAATTTGTCTACATGGTAGTCCAGAATGAGAGTCCAATTATTAAATTTAACTTCATTAAATTAAAAGTATTTTGGGCAAAGATTTTCTTACCTAAGTCTAAAATATTCCGACAGCAAAATAGAAAACAGAAATATGGAACTTTTAACCGGAAGTAACCTTACAGATTCTTGTTGCACAACAAAAATATTCTAAGGTATTCTTACTGATATCAAACCACAACTAATGGAGGATAAGTATGTTGTATTTGCTTAAATTGGTTTCATAGCACACACTTTACAGTGCACGTACTTTTACATTCATAAAGAGTGTAGAACTTAAGTACTTGAGGCCTTGCTGAATTTGTAATTTTGCTTACTGACAAAGAAAATAACTTTTTATAATTTGAATAGTAGGTCTATTTTAAGAGAGAGATACATTTTATGAAATAAAAAAAAGGATTCGAGGAATAAAAATGCTAAGTATAACATGATCTCCTCGGACAAGCATGGGAGTGGACACAATATGTTTTGGGGGTGCTTCTCTGCTAAGGGTAAACGACCAATTCAAGGCATGGAAGGGAGGATAAAAAAAGTCATGCACCTTGCAAATCTTGGGCCACAACCTCTTTCCTATGGGCCTCGTAATGGGTCTTCCAGCACTAAAATGACCCATAACGTTTGACTTAAGCAATAAAAGTGTGGTTCAAGAAGAAACACATCTCTGCACTTCAATCCCATAGCAAATCTTTATCAGGGGATATAACTCATAAAATTGGAAACTAATTAAATACTTCCTTCCTTCTCTGTATAAGCTTTTAGTCAGAATATATCTATTAAATTAATTCAGCGTCAGTTTGAGATGAGTTTCAACAACACTAAACAAAATTTGATTTTTTTTTTAAAGCATGATATTTACCAAGAATTTTTTTTTTGACTAAATAATTTTGTCAATGACTACATTTGTATTCAAATGAAATAAAATATATGTATATGTATACTTATGTCGACAGAGCTTTACAAATTTCTTTTTCAATCAACACCTAGAATCTTACTATGTATATATTTATGTAGAGACTAACGTATTTTTGACAACAGAAAAGTCAGTGTGAAACTGTTGTTTCCATGATTTGTATCTTTTTTCCATTTGCAATTTAAAAATATAAACTATTTAAGAAAAAAGAAAATGTTTTCCTTTGTAATTTTCTTTGAAATACAAAACTATGTTACAAACTATAAGAGTCATTTAAAGAAAGAGAGAGAGAGAGAAAGAAGAATAAAAAACTTTTAGATGTTTTTTTAAGTCATTGAATTTCTTTTAATCTGTTTATTTGGGTCCTCATCCTTTATCCTCCTCAAGGGTTTAACACTTACCTAAAAATAAACACAAAAAAAAACTTTTATTATAAGTAATTGAACGTTGTTGAACGCAAAGAATTGTTTTTTATTCAGCATTATAAAGTTTACTTAGTGTGAGTATGGGTATCCTGTACAAAGTTTGCCTGGACGGTATACTTTCTCTTTCAATCTCAAAATTGGAGACAACGAGAGAGAGAATTTTTAAAATTCAATCTTCGCAACCTTTTACTAATAAGGAAATGCCATCAAGCGTAGGGACGCGAAGTGAAGCTAAGAATATATTGATTGAAGAAGAGGAAAAGGATCTTTTAGAGGACTTTTTCACAACTTCTTCCAAACAATGAGACCTTCCATCTACTTTTTTGACCCTTCAATGCTCTAACTAACCGAATAACTCGAAAAAGTAGGGATCCTTATCCTCTTCCTCAGTCAATATATTCTTCCCTTCACTTCACGTAGAATTTCAACAAAATTAATAATATAAATAGATGCATGTCTGAGCTCTCATAATTATTTATGTAGCCGCCCTTAACGTCAATTATGGCTTTCAGGGGGCGGCCTGGCACCCACTGGAGGATGTAGTTCTCTTATGGTTTCCAGGGGGAGGTAGAATGCCTGTCACCCACAGCGGATATAGATCTCAGTCAGAGTGTCCCAGTTCCAATAGCTTTGAGGGCCTCGTTGTTTGATGAAAGACACTGCAGACCTTTCCCTTGACATGCACCCACAAGGTGTAGTCGAAGGGGTTAGCATGAGAGCTGTAGGGGGCTGTAAGTGTCAAAAAGAGTTGAAAATAACTCAAAAGAGTCCTGCAATAGAGGAGATGGGGCTCTTTAATTGTTGATGTCAAAAGTGGTCTCTCCAGCTTCACTTTTTTAATAGGTCTGTGGAGAGTCTGCTGTGAAATCCAGAGATCTCTTGCATGGACCTTCATGTACTTGAGGGGATTGGCCTGGGCTGTTTGTTTTTTTAAACTCGTCTGAGTCTAGTTCGGCCTTTTTGGTAGTCTTTCTTCCTCTCCAACGTTTCAGACTTACTAACAGCGTAGACAATGGTCCTGGAGACTCTCAACTGGGAATGGAAATTTGCCGATGACGTTGGAGTGTATTTTTCTTCACTTGTACGTAAAATATAAAGCTCTGGTTTGTTTTGTTTTGTAACTAATTGTTTATGCTTTAATATCTCGAAATAAGAATTAATTTCAAACACTCAACATTCATTAATTATTGAGTGTTTAGATTTTAATGGATCAGACAGTATATGTGTGGAGCGAGACATGCAAAATATGGGATCATTTAACTCAAATATGCGGACATCAATTATTTTTTTTGGATTCAAAAGTTTCTATTTTATCTATAACGGACCAATAAAGGACTAAATTTAATTATGCCATTTACAAATAGCAGAGTATAATCCTCATGAAAATGATAAGTGTATAGTTGAATTGAAAATAATTTGAAGGGATATATATGTGATTGTACATAGGCACCATATTAAAATTATTCCTTAAGGTCACGACGGTATAATATAGCTGTACGCGTCTAAAACTGAACACTCCTTTAAATTTTAGGCATTTTTGCTTGTCTACAGGCTTGAAGGCTTGACGAGGGGTTATCTTGTAGACCTTAAGGTCAAGAAGATCTTTCTTAACTAGCCGGTCCATGGTCCTTCTGCTGACGTTGAACTCCCTGGAGAGGCCGCTGACGGTAACCTTGCCCTCTTCTTCTCGACAGACTTTTCACGGCAGCAACCATTTCGTTCGACCTTTGAGGCCTTGATTTAGATCGCCTCAGGAGTCCCTTTGGCTACCAGCATAAGTATAAACCGGTTTCAACTCAATAAAATCACGAATATGTGCATGGCGTAAAATTTAAAGGAGTGTTCAGCTTTAGGCGTGCACACCTGTACATTTCCCCCTTTCATTCCATAACTGGTGATGTAAATCGTGTGTATTTTTTAGCTGGATCCTTTTTTGAAATTGATAACCTCAAGAATGAATTTTCTTTTCCTTGACAGTTGTCATTATAATTTAATTCCTGAGTAGTGAACATCCTTTCCTAAATATATTCAATTATATTCAAAACCTGATTGAATATTGGTGTGTGCTCATAAAAGATGGAGCCTAACCCTGAGGAGTTATAATTATAAGCCCTTGTTAGACTCAGAATATGATTCAAGATCAACATCGAAGTAATTCTTGCCAATGTCTTTGTTTCTTCCCGCCCCCCTCGTCATAGCTGTTTGTAGCTGATTCAAGGAAACATCATGACAGTTAAGCTGCTCTCCTTCAAAACATTCTTCAAATTGTCAGGCTCCCCCTCTTGATTTTTGCTTTTTAACATGCCCAAAAAACACACACGATTTTAATCTCTATCCATAACTGTTTTACTAAAAGAAAAATCGCCTTTTCTTCCATGACTAATAGTAATGAATACGAGTAATGTATTCATTAATGATTCATAAATTTAAATAAGTTTTTCATACATAAGTTTTTTGTTTGTTGTTGAGATTTATGTGATTCAACATTAAAACATTTCCTACAAACTAATAAACTTTATATAATATGTACAAAACTATTTCTTTTATGACTCTAATTTGTAAGTAGAGATAAGAAATGTCATGGGAGGACATAAATAAGCCTCTTAGGAGTTTGTGATGATAATTTTGATAGAATACTCCCTTTTAATACTAATAAAATTTATAAAAATATTTAATATACGCAGGAAATATTTTTTTTGTTGGAACTTTTTTTTTTTTTTATATCAAAAAATTTAAATAATTTGGGGATAAAATAGAAAAATTCATTTTTCATTTAAATTTGAAAATTAAATTGTTTGGAAAAAAGTTTCAAAATATTAAATTTTTTAGAAAAAAAATTATTTAAAAAATACCTCTTTTTGCGAAAAAATATTTCAAAAATATTCATAAGAAAGTAAATGTTTTGAATTTTTTTTTCCAAAAATCCATAATATTCTCAAAATATTAAATTGATAAAAAAATTTTTTCATAAATTCAATTTTAGAAATAGCTATGAATTTTTGAAATTTTTTTAAAAACAATTTGATACTTTAAATTAATTTTCCAATTTTTTTTCAAAAAAGTAATTTTTTATGAATAGCTATGGATTTTTGAAAAAGTTTTCACAACAATTTGATACTTGAAAATTAATTTTTGAATTTTTCTATTTCTTTTCAAAAAATTAATTTCTGAAATTTTTTAATTTTTCAATTTTTTTTTTCCAAAAATTAATTTTCTGTGAATAGTTATGGATTTGTGAAATATTTTCCAAGAAGTTTAATACTTGAAATTTTTTGTAAAAAAATTAATTTTTTATTCGAAAATTAATATTTTTCTGAATATCT
This sequence comes from Lepeophtheirus salmonis, assembly GCF_016086655.4. Lineage (NCBI taxonomy): Eukaryota > Metazoa > Arthropoda > Copepoda > Siphonostomatoida > Caligidae > Lepeophtheirus > Lepeophtheirus salmonis. The sequence goes on along the minus strand of NC_052135.2, from coordinate 3,181,321 downwards.
ATGAATTTTTTCAATTTGATTTTCAAGAAATTTAACTTACTCTGAATAGCTATCGATTTTTAAAAATTTTTTTCAGAAAAATATAATACTGAAAATTTTTTGGCAAAAAATTTAATATTTGAATTTTTGAAATTTTTTGAAAATTAAATTTTATATTATTTTTCAAAAAATTAAATATTTCTATTCTTTTTCATAAAATTAAATTTTTTAAAAAAACTATGAATTTTTGAAATTTTTATAAAAAAAAATATATATTTATATAATCTTGCGGAATTACACCTCACATAAGAAGTAGTAGGGTCTATTCCCTATGTGAGGTGAATGTTTTCTCATTGTTGATGCTCAGATTTTTAAATATTTTATTTTATCCTTCATTGTATTCTTTTATCCTCTATTTTTAAATTTTGCTACAAAATACAAAACCTGGCTTAATAGGTCACCTGTACTAACGGTCACTTTTCAAAATTATACTAGCCTTAACCTTATATATCAATTTTATTGCCTTTCAAATTTCATAATGTATTAAAAATACTTTATTATTTTTCAACATTGCTTTAACCAGATCCTCTAGAGACGCATAATTGAATATATGTACATAACTATGCCCAACATACATAATATGCATGTACTCGTATACAGCCAGGTATTTCTAATTACTTACATAATACAAAAAGAAGCAACAATTTGATTAATAAAGCTATTTAAAAGTTTACAGTTTTTTTTTATTTCAAAAGTATATTAAAGTCTCAGTTGGTTACTCATAAAATTCACTAGGGAACAAATAAGCTTATAATTATTAATGTATTATTTTGAAGTTATCTGATCTCACGGGGACTTGCATTTAATGATAACTGGAGTAGGTTTGCCCGGGGTTGCCCGGGACATTAAAATTAATTAAGAATTCTTCCGCTTAACATAAAGCAAAAAATTGAGACTGTAAAATTCCTTGAGCATTAAAGAAACCTCATAATATCCCAAAATACACCTCTCAGGTTGTACAAGTGAAGTAATGGACCAAAATACAGTTTAAATTCTACCACTGCCGCGTTTCTAGGCATCAAGGAACCCTTCTAATATGCTAAAATAAACCCCATTCCACGTGTTGTGCAGGTTACATGTTGGTCCCAATGCAAGTTAAATATCTACACCGCCCATTCCTGAGTCTCAAGGAATCCTTTTAATATCCCAAAAAATACCCCAGCTCTCAGGTTATACAGGTGAAGTACTGAGCATCTAGGCAGTTTATACTGGAACACTGCCGTATTGCTAAGAACTAAGTACCCCTTCTAATATGCTAAAATACGCTCTCACCCACGAGTTGTGGGCGAGGGTCCCTGAGGGAGGTCAAATTCATTCACCACCGCGTCCCCGAGCATCAAATAATCCTTATAATATACGAAACACACTCCAATACTCAGGTTGTACAGGTAAAGTGTAAAAAATGTTATTAAAAGGCCGCCATGGCCTTGAAGATAAAAACAATATGTTACCAGAACCGTTGTTGGAGGCTTAAGAACCAACATAAAAATTTGACGAAAATCCATCCTTTAGGTTGGCCGTGATTGAATGATAAACATACACACACACAAAAACTTTAAAACCAAGCCTAACCAAGCTTAACCTTAAAACAAAAGTATATATGATCCTGTGGACGTCCTTGTATGTCTATGAAATATTGGACTGGGTGTACATATATATGATGTGAAAAGAAAAACAATGAGACCTTCTTCCTTTTCTTGATATTTGTAAAATATTCATTTTATGTTGACATACCACATATGTAACTATACAGATTGTATAGATCAAAGTTTTGTTGGACACTAACCTAAAAAAAAAAAAACCCTAAACTCTTTGTTAATTACCTTTTTTTTCTTCATGAAAGTTAATGTCAAAATTCATGATACCATAGGTATACTCGGAGACTATTCAAAATATCTGACATTGTTGTCCATAAGGACCATAAAATGACCTCTTAAACTTGCTCAGGCCTACACAACCAAGTTCTTTTGGAAATGGTGGTAATACGGTGGTAACGAACAATGATGGGCATGTAACTTTGTTAATAGAGTTAAAAATCACACTAAAAATTATGTATTGAAATATGCATTTAAGCTTTAGAATTACTTCACACCATTAAACAAAGAATTTTTTTGTTTTCTAGTACAAATGGCTATAAGATTTTGTTAATACTTGAGCACCAAACAGTCTACTTTAATAAGAATAGGAAAAAAGAACTTACAAAGTGCAGTGACACTAATCCACATGGGAGTTTGCTCAAAAGTACCTATCATAAGAACATTGAATAATGTATAAAATTAGTCATGGGACGATTCCTAAAAAATTACCGATGCCGATGCGATTGTAGTAAAAATTACTCATACCAATTCTGATTCTTTAATATAAACAAAAAATTCAAAAACCCATGGCTATTCTGAAAAAAATAATTTTTTTGGGATTTAGCCATCTTGGGAAAAGAAAATTTACTCTTTAGGTTGTCAGCTTGTAAAAAATGCAACCAAATAGCATCATTATCTAATATCTATATCTTCTAGATCGGTATATATAGCGACAATATATAAATCTAAAAATGTTATTCATAGGTAAAAGTTGATTGATCCAACAGCTTGCAAAAAAAATATATATATATATTTATAGAGTGTAAAAGGTGAGGACTCCTAAATTAAAACATTTTTCTAGACACGTCCAAGAAAGTGCAGCACTTCTGGAGCGAAAACATGGCTGCCTTCTAGCCTTTATTCCCCCCCCCCTTCTCATTCGAATATCGATGCCCTGAAGGCCATGATGACAGAGGAGTGGAACAACTTGTCTTCGGACATCATCAAGGCTATCTGTGATTCTGTTTGTCCCCGTATTGAAGCCATTATTTAAATAGATATTGAATAAAAAGTGTAGAAAATGGTTGAATTACCAACTTTTGATTCAAAAGTTTGCCATAAAAATGGTACAAAATACAAATTTATAGAAGTGAAAACGTCTTTTAAAATTTTCTAATTTTGAGTTCTCACCCTGTATAGATACTGTCAAAACTGAATATTACATTTTCTGCACACGTCCAAGAAAGTACAGTACTTCTGGAGAGATAACATGGCTGCCTTCTGGCCGGCATACTTTTGGCCTTTGTTCTCATCTGACGTGAACCCCCTGGACTTTTCTGTTTGGTGCATCTTGTAGAAAAAGATTAATAAGACTTTGCACGCAAATATCGAAGCCCTGAAGGGCGTGATCACGGAGGAGTGGAACAACATGTCCTCGGTCATCATCAAGGCAATCTATGCTTCTGTTTGTTCCCGTATTGAAGTCGGAAGTCGGAAGAAGATACGGTCAAAACTGAATATTAAATGAAACCAATCCAGACCAATTTTGTTTGTGGAGCGATTTAGATCGAATTTTTCCTACCAAACTTATTTAAAGAACCAATTTAGTTCGGTCCATTAAAATCAAAGATTTGAGACTAGTCAATAAGTTTCAGACCCAAACCCAATTCTAATAAATATTATGTCAAACCAAGTCCATTAAATATAAATCAACCAATGAATGCTAATTTATTCAAGTAGAAATAATATACATCCGTCCACATACATTTTTACTCTTTTTCAATATGGCCCATAAATACAACCTATATTTTAAGTTGACATTGCTTTCAAAGAGTACACAATTTAAAGATATATTCTTTTTAAGGGGAAAGGAAGTACAAGACGTATAATTTATGGAGGTGCTCATGTTTTACAGTGCAAATTTCTAAAAAACTAACTTTATTTACTATCCTTATTAAATAGGAGTAATGATGAAAGTCTAGCAAGGACTTACAATTATAACTCCGTAACAAATCGTCAGAGGACACACGAATGTTCAATCAGGTTTTTGAATGTAATTGAATCTATTTAGGAAAGGATGTTCACTACTCAGGAATTAAGCAAGACAGCAAAACAGCTAAGGAAAATAAAATTCATTCTTCAGACTACTAATTCCAAAATAACGAGGGAGATATTTTCATCACTGCATCGTAGGTATTCACAAAAGGCGAGTAATATTGTTTCAAATGTTCCGACTAATATTTCATTTTCGATTCTAAAATGAAATGAACATTTTTTTGAAACTTTAAATTACAGACTCTTTTATTTTTCTGACATCGCTTAGTAATATTTTTTTTAAAAGAAAAATAATATTTTATTCTAATTTTTTGAATACGACTTTTTATAATAGAGTAATATTTCTATCTAATTATAAAATTACATTTTTTTTTAATCAAGGTCAATTTTATTTTGTTTTTATTTTTTGGATCTAAAACTTAAAATAGGAAAATATTCCAAAACCAAGGCCTCCCAAAAATTGTAATCCTGCGGACGCCCCTGCTAGGACATATTTTATAAAAAGTATATATATAACTATACATTAATTGTTCAGTTTTTCCCCCACTTTCAGCCAGACTTTTCAAATTTATAACATGGATCCCTGCAATCCTGAATGTATGATTATAATATGGTATTTGTATCCAGATATCCAAATATAATTTTTGGCTTAATAGCAAATGAATATATGTATATATTTACAATGTATAGTTACATAATTTGTACTTTAAAATACATACATATATGCTTATATTTGCCTTCACACACACAAAAATAAATTAAATTAAAAACTAGATTTTCAAGAAGCTTTGGCCTCCCTTTTTTTCAGCTCCCTATTTGTAAATAAAAACTTTTTTATAGGGTACATTCTACATGACTATATAGTATGTAAAATTAAATATCTTTAATATAAAAAAAACCGCTTCTCGAAGACAATATCCTCACAGTTTAATAACATTTAAACTACAAATGTATACCTATCAAATTATATTAGAGAATGTACTAGTTTAGGTACTTCAATCTTTATACGGATGAAACGATTACATTGTATATAGGTTAGGCTACTCATTGAATGAACACCATCTGTCTTTGGTAATTATTATACTAATTAAGTTTGTCTAAATATATACATTATTATTATTTTTAAAAGAAATGAAGAAAATGAAATATAATTGATATTAATTAAAGAAATATTTTTATTAGTGACATGACGAATAAAAAAAAAAAAATAATAATAATAACGATTCCAATGCGACTCTAGTATAAATTCCCAATGCCGATTATTTTATATTTTAAATAATAGTTAAGAATACCATTTGCTATCAGGGGCGTCCACAGGATTATATTTTTTGAAAAGATTTTTTTGGAAAAAATTAATTTTCAAATATTATTTTTTTTAATATTGTAAATATAAAAATATTCAACTGTTCACAAAAAAAATATTTTTTTGGAAAACAAATTCCAGAAAATTAAATTTTTAGAGATTTTTTTTGAAAATCCATTACAGTTCACAAAAAATAAATTTTTTTAAATTTTTTTTTTTGGGAAAAAATTTCTAAAATCTCCAACTATTCTCAAAAAAATTAATTTTCTTGTCAAAAGCAAAATTCCTTATTTTTTTTTTTTTTGGGGGAGGCTATTTTTTTAATAACATTGAAAATAATAAATAACAATTGTAAGCCCAAATTAAACATCTGGATTCATATTCCAGAAAAAACATCAGATTCTCTGATTCCGATTAATTGTCCCATCACTAATTTTTATTTATTATTTTCTGTAAACTTATAAGTGGACAAATATGTTTAGTATCAAATTATTTCAATGTTATGAGAAAAGTAACCTATGGATATCGAAGAATGTGACCTTTAATTTTTCCCCATACATATTTACCTATGGAACATTTTGCCGTATATCATATTTGTCACCTTTTATATTATAGATTTTAACTTAAGCTTTTATCTTAAGTGTTGTTTGTTACCTATGTTCTAACTGAGAAGGAAATAAACAAGGCCCTAGGTAAGAATGACTCCGATATCGATCCTCCATTTTACTTTGAGCTCAACACAGACTTATAAATATAACTAAAGGAAATGCAGTTGACAGGAAATTCACTGCCCAATTTCAAGGGACTACGAGTTGTGTAACATTTAATGATTATTGTGTCTAACTCTGTTTTTCATCCTTTTGCTGAGTGTCCTATATTGTTGTTACTAAGGAGGTTTGTTGAATGGAACTTAGAAGGTCATATAAACACTCCGCCAAACCATATCTTGGCCATAATTCTTTTTGGGCTTCTGGAAAAGAAGTTAATTTCTTACAAGAAGGCTAATGCTAATGCAATCGGATTTGGCTTCCTTAACTCTAAGTCTGATTTTTTTAACAAGTTGATTTTTAAAGAACCAACAGATGGCCGGAAGATTTAGTGCTGGATACTATATGGTATTTTCCGGAAAACTAAATTAAATACATAAAACTGTTAAATCACATTTTAAAATATTTAATAAACATAAAATAGGTAAATCCTAAATATTTATTTTTAGATTTCTGACTTTTTCGTTTATTTTTTGTTTTTTTCTTTGTTGCTGGGATTTTTTGTTAATCTTACTTTATTAATGTTTATTTATTGTATATATTTTAGTGTACTTTTGTAACTAAAGAGGTCTTTGTCTTTGAGAAGGAAGACTTACAAGTATAACTCTTCAACAAATCCTCAAATACTCTCAGTCTTTTATGTGCGCACACAAATGTTCATTTTGGTTGCACGTCAATCAAAGATAGCTTGTATTTAGTAGAAAGGAAGGTTCACTCCTCAGAAATTAAATTATAATTATGGCAGCTTACAAAAAGAACATTCACTCTTCATCTTTGGATGTAACAAAAAATTTAAGGGCAAAACGACCCCTTTAAAAAAGATTTTAGAAATGAACTATCTTTTAATAACGGATGTATCGTATAACATTTTCGACGCTCCGTTCGGCCTCGTTGAAAATTTTAAGGATGTGCCCTAATTGGGAGAAGAAGCGGCATTATAGATGATCCTGGTGGTGAAAATATACTTTAAAAAAATACCAATGCCGGTACAATTTTAGTAAAACTTCCCCACTTCGATTCTTTCATATGTTAAATAATAGTTAAAAATACCTTTTTCCTATGAAGAGTATCCACAGGGGAGGCTTTGTTTTTAGATTTAAAAAAAAAATCAAATAATTATTTTGGTTTCGAAAAAAAATTGAAAAATTATTTTTTTTTGGAAAAAATTTCAAAATTAAACTAAAAAATATTAAAATTTTAAAGAAATATTTCAAAAATAAAATTTGATATTTAAAATTTTTGAAAGAAATATTTCAAAAATTCATACTTATTGACACAAAATTATTTTTTTTTTTTTAAAAATTAAATTTTTTGCAATTTTTTTTTCAAAAATCCAAAGGTGTTCAAAAAATATTAAATTGTTTGGAAAAAAATTTCAAAAATCCACAGTTGTTCACAAAATATTAAATAATAAAAAAATATTAAAATATAAAAAAGCTAAAATTCCTTAATTTGGGAGAAGATCTATAACCCCTCCAGCCCACCCCCTGTAGACCCCTCTCTATTCAAAATTGACACGTATATAATTAAAGAAAATTACTAAATAATAAATTAATTAAATAGGATATCCGGTGACTGACAATAAAAAAATGGGTCAAATTATTCGAAGTACATAAATAATGACAATTATAGTTACTGCCTTACAAGGTAATTTATGGTATGTCGACAAATTTTTACTTTTTACTTTTTTCATTTTGTATTTGACAGCAAAAGGTATTGAGCATTATTGATTTTTTATTAGTTTGGTAGAGTTTTTGATGGTGAAGGAACTTAATAATATGTAGACGTACAAATAGATTTATTTCGCAGAAAAATTATGTAAAGTTTAAATATAATTTTATATAAATACTATATATATAATCCCCCACCTTAAAATTAAAAACATGTTCAAATTGGACACAAAACATTACAATAAAACAATCATTGGAAAATGACGTTGTCATAGATACTAGTCAACATCAATCAACCTTTATTTTCTTATACAATTAATTATTCTTTTGATTTGTTAATTTAGGCCTAATCAATAATAATTATGGCAAACTATTCTCAAACATGAAAGATACTAAAAGTTCTACATAACGAAATAATCAATTTTGGATGCTGTTTAAGAAGCGATAAGATCACGGGAATGCACAAAATGGGACAGGGGACCAGACTTATTTCTAGTCGCATATTAAAGACCAATTTATAATTTCAAAGTATTCATTTGATTTTTTTATTCTAAAAATATTGATTTGACTACATATTTTTACAAGCTTTATTAAAAATAACTAAGTATTTAATAAGATTTTAGTGCCCCTCCCCCCTTCTAATATAACTTCTAATTGAAGTTATGTTTAACATTAATAATTGCCGATCAAATTACCAGAACCTTCTTTTTAAATAGTTCTAATAAATTCCTAATATGATTTTTAATAGAACATCTTTATGTGTAAAAAGTATAGGAATTTATGAAAGAAATGTCTGACCAGTTTATTATAGCTAACCATAATTAAATTCTAATGTGGTTCCTAAAAAAAACGCTCATCCATCCAGAGGTAGGAGAAAGTCCCTAACAGCGACGCAAGAATGTATTTTCTTTTTTAATATGAGGCTTAGTTACCCAATATTGTTGTTATAAATCACACCCCACCCCCAAACTCATATTTTATGCAACAGTACTAGAATAGAGTTGTATAAAATATGAATTTACCTTCAATATTTCATTCATTTTTACATACCGTTCTTTTCAACTCTATACATACATATATACTCTCTTTTCTTTTCGTTTTTAATATTACGTGCACGCTTGATTGCATTGTTAGTTCTAAGATATACCCTAAAATGACATACACAAAAGTAAAAAAGTAAAAAGAAAAGTCAAATTTAATATGACGTGGTCTAAAAAAGTTGGAGGAGGGACAATGACCCCTTTGCTCATATAGTTCCGGAGCCACTGGCCCTTATTTATGTTGTAAAATCAAAAAGAGTGTAAAGTCTTTTGGGTTCCGTTTTGCCGGAAACATGCCTGGCATTAACCTTCTATTTTATACTACATATCATATTTCTATAATAAAATTGTTAGGTTGCGTAACTATGGCATCACCATTATATAATTTACTTCCAATAACCAATAATTCTATAGGTCCCTCATTAGAGATTAAAGGGGGTAGTGGGATGAGGTGGCGACAAAGAGGCGCTGAAACTATAAGAACCATTGGTTGGAATTTTTAAAATTATTGCAATAAATAAATTTATGCGAAAAAAAAATAATGTCAAAAATATTCCCAAGACTTTTTTTCTCAAAGTTTTGGTTTCTAAAAAAAAGTTATTTGTTGTGAAAGCGACGTAGTTCATGGACAAAGCGCTTGAGAGGAATTATTCTCTTCAACTCAATGTGCGTAGGTTCGCGCCCTGGTCATTTCTAGAGAAAGAAATATACTTGATGAATATGAACTTGACGGAAAGATTCCTAGGTTAGTTGAAGTAAATGTAATACTATAACTTTTACTTAAACTTAATCAGTGCAACTCCATCTAACCAATTAAAGGAACATAAAAAAAAAATTAGTTGTTGAAATTTAGTATCTTCCAAAATAGCTCTAAAGGATTTTGAACAAGTTCTTTTTTGTCTCATCTAAAGAGGAATTGTAAAAAAGTCCATCAATTTCTTCCACTTCCCCCACCAAAAAAGAAGAAAAAAAATGTACCATGGCTCTTGGGCTTTTGATGAGGGATTTGGGAGTATGGAATATCTCTATAACAAAATCCTTAGGAGAGATGAAAAAATAAATATTTTTAGCGAATAAATTAGATAATTGTAATCTTTAATGTCATAAATAAATTGTGAGCATTTCTACGTAATCAAATAATCCTTGCATGTATATTATTTATACATTGAAAAAACAACTTAAAATTCAATATAATATAATAATTTCCCATGAGGAGAATTCAAAATGCTTCAATTTATTTTATATATTGTACATATTATATCTAATATAACATTATAGTTGTATGTCCGCTGATAAAAAGCATAGGGGGTATTTATTTCAAAAACAAAGACAGATACAGACTTTATACATAAAATACAAGCTGTTCAGAATTTTGAGTTACGCACCTAAGGCTATTTCTAAATTCCTAGGCTCTGGAGGAGAAGTTTTTTTTTTCCGTTAATAACTTGATGGTTTTCATAAAAGAAGATTGATTTCCCGTATCTCAAATTTTATTTGAAGAAATGGGCTCTCGATTCGAAAAATCACCCAAAAAATTACAAAACAAAAAGGAATTATTGTACCAATGGAAAAAGGGTAAAAAAGGGGAATAAGTAAGATAATTAGTGAGCTAGTCTTAGTATGTATCTTCATAATGGTTGAAAGAGGAACATATTGTTAATTATTATGTTATCTATTGATAAGTTTTACTAAATTTTGGAGTTATTTAAAATCATTTATAAGATAATTCGAAATAAATAATATTCTATATTAATATTAAGCAAGATATTTTCGTTTGTTTTTTAATGTAGGTACGTTGGTGGCTGTCAATACAAAGGTAAGGAAGAATGATATTTCTAACAATTAAATCTGGATTACATTTGTATTCTTCCAAAAATTATCGTCAATTTCTATCAATAATATCACACCGATTAACCCTTTGGGTGCTTCCAAAATTACATTTAAAGACACAAAAATTGATTGTCGCAATAAAATAATTTTATGCATTAAAAAGGGCCGTGTTGGTCCCATATTAGAGTCTTAGGTCCCATAAAGGTTTTGAACATTAGCTTAAGTTGTAGGGTATGTGAACTTATTCTATAAATTTGAAATAATAACTCATTTTGTACAAATGAATTCATGCCAAAAAAAGAATTTATCTTTCAGGGCAGAATCGACAACTGATCTGAGTTTTACTCTCACTCATCTGAATTCTGAAATATCATGTATTATAATAATTCAGGGCTATTATCGTTCAAGCTTATTTTTTATCCTTAAAACAATCTCCAAATTAAAAATGGGATTAATAAAACTTATGTAGATGTGGTTTTTGTTCCGTTTTGAGGCTGAAAAAGGATGAAAAACGACTCTTTCTTTAGACCTTTATAAGTTATTCATAATTCATAGTGATGAGGAATATCATCATAGCTTATATTATAGAAAAATATTTAATGTTTAATTTAAAAAAGATATATTTAAAAAATATGCATCTTGGAAGATTCCAGAAAAACGAACCGATTCCGATTAATCGTTCCATTACTACTAACAATGCAAAATGACTGATATTGTATTTTACGTTGTGAACATGTGTACCACTATAATAAAAAATAAATTTGCGAATTGAATATGGAATGAGAAAATAGCAGGTTTTTAGTATCAGAGTAGTTTATGAAGTAAAAATCATCATTCATTTTCTTAATTTTATTTCTAGATAGCTTTTATGTTGATACACATCATATGGCTATGACATAATTAACACTCCTTCCTTTGATGTTGGTTTCTTTAATAATTATTATTAGATAAGATATGTAATTTTTGCTAAATATAACAAGCTTTAAAATAATAATAATTTATGTAAGAAATGAAAATAAAAAGGAAAAAGACAATCAAAATGACACTGATCTTCAAACAAAGAGATTTATGTTATGTTAAGGTAAAATGTACGTATATCTTGTCTTTTCTTTTCTTTAAAAAATAGTCAAGTAATAATAACAGCCATTATAATATATTTCTGATTCTCCTATTTTGTATTTTTTTATTGATAATGCAGTTTCTGTGGGAATGAGAAAGAAACAAATGGGGGAATACGTAAATTTATGACTTCTATTGTTAAGGAATAAACAAATTAATAATATATTAATTTCTAATGTTGATATGTGTGTAGACTTTATATTAGTGATGGGACGATTCTCAAAAAAAAATTCAGATGCTATTTTGGTAAAAATTATCGATGTCATTTACCAATTCTTAAATATTTATAATTCTAGTTAAAAATACCATTTTACTATCAGGGGCGTCCACAGGATTATATTTGGGGGAAGGGGGCTTGCTTTTTGGGATTGTTTGGAAAAAAAAAATGTAAAAATTAAAATATTTTTGAAAAAAAATCCAAAAATTAAAATATTTTTGAGAATAATTTCAAATAGACAATTTGATATTTATCAATTTTTTTCAAAAATCGATATTTATTCACAAGAAATTAAATTTTTGTAAAAAAAATGTCAAAAACCATGGCTATTATCCAAAATGGAATTTTCATAAAAATTTCAAAAATCAACAGCTGTACATAAAAAATTCAAAAATCCAGAGCTGTTCACAAAAAATATTATTTTTTGGAAAATTATTTCAAAAAAAATTTTTTTTGCAGAATAATTTAAAAAATTAATTTTTTTGCAGAAAAATTTCAAAAATATATAGTTATTCAGAGAAAATAAAGTTTTTGGAAGTAATATTTTAAAAATTAATGGTAATTTCAGTTATTAAATGTTCTAGTAAATAGCACAAAAAATTGGGGGGAAGGGCTATTTATTTTTCATAACTTAGAAAAAGTAATGAATAGTTAAATAAGACAGAATAAATAAGAATTGGAATCGCAAATTAAACATTATTTTCCCAATGCTGACCCTCATTCCGATTCCAGAAAATATACCCGATTCTCGGATTCTGATTAATCGTCCCATCACTACTTTTATATATCCTATATCCTATAGGAATGTATGTACAATATCAAATGTGATCACATAAATAAATTGTCTTTGTTGTGAGTTATGAATAGATGGAAATTTGTTCTACAGTATGGTTCATACATTTATATAAAATAGGTATAAATAAATCAACAAAATATTGGATATATACTTGGTTATAGATTGTGTAAAGTAAGACTACAAATCAATACAACTTCACTCAGTAAGTCACTCAGTTTGACACATATACGGCAAGATTGATGACAAACCCACCACGTAATTTATAGTACGTGCTTACCATTAAACAAACTTTTTGCAAAATTTGATTACATTTTGACCGTGTGTTAAGCGGTTACAGTTATTACAAGATGAAAAATTTTTACACAAAAATAGGGGTACATTTTTTTTGTAAGATATAATTTCTTTAAAAAAAAGAACATTCAGCCAAATTATTCACCATTGCAAAAAATTTAATATTTGTAATTTTTTTGAAAAAAAAATTAACTTTTGTGAATAACTATGAATTTTTGAACTTTTTTTCCACAAAGTTTAATATTTGAAATTTAATTTTTCAATTTTTTTTCCAAAATTTAAATTTTTCAATTTTTTTTTTCAAAAAAATTTTTTTTTTGTGAAAAGTCGTGACTTTTTCAATTAAAAAATCAATTTCTTGTGAAAAGCTATGGATTTTAGAATTCTTTTTCCAAAATAAAATATTTTTGTATGTTTTTCCAAAAAAATCCAAAAAACGAAGGGGCCCCTTTAAAAAAAAACAAGCTTCTCAAACATAAAATAAATTTTGAGGATTAATCTTAGTTATGAATAGATGGAAATTTGTTCTACAGTAGTTCATATATTATAATGTATGAATAATAACTATTTATGAAGAAAATAACTTTAACTTAAAGATTGATTCTCATTTTATTACGATCAAGCAAGGTATTTTCTATTCTTTTCATTGATCAAAAAGTCCCTTTATGACCTTGGTGTTATTGATGATGGTATTTTCTATTCTTTTCATTGATCAAAAAGTCCCTTTATGACCTTGGTGTTATTGATGATGGGTATTCTTGCATATTTCATAAAAAAAAAAAATACAAAACTACTTTTATGGTTCAAATGCTTTCATATAGAAAATGTCTTTTTACGATCAAAAATGTGTATACAAACTCGTTAGGATAATTTATTGCTATATCCATCTCCAGTATTCATAATCTCCACTCTCTATGCTTTCATTTTTATTAGATATGATGGGTAGAGTTGTAAATACTAAGCATGTTTGGGAGAAAAACAGTTTATGAGAGGAAGGAAATTAACTAATGATTGGATGATAAAAAAAAAATTCTGATGTGATTCTATAAGAATTTCAGATGCCGATTCTTTAATATTTTAAATAATAGTTAAAAAGTACGATTTTGCTATAAACTTCCAAGAATTACAATGGATAAAATAAATTCACATCCTTTATTTAATGTAAATAATATTAACATTCATTAAAGGAAGGCGATTCCTCTGCCCGGCGAACTTTTTCCAAGGCTAATTTTCCCAGGGCGAGTAATCCCATAACAAAATTTCAAAAACCAAGTGTTACAACATCGTATTTCCTAGATCCCTTTACAAAACTTATTCCCATAAAATAATTTGCACCGACTGCAAGGGCCTAGAAAACTTTTCTTCACGTTTAGTATGTGTTCAATTTGTTTCTTCTCAGTTTTTGAACATTTTTTAGCATAAATTATTTTATTAACATATTTATAAAATTTCAAAACTCAAGTAACAAATTCACATGGTCGTTCTATATGCCTTGATGGATATATTTAATAATTTTTTTTTTCCATATGTAATAATTAGTTAAATACATACAAGTAATATTTAATAGTACATATGAATCCGAATCGCAATGTAAACATTATTTTCCTGATCCTGATTCCAGAAAAAAACACTCGATGATCCGATTCCGATTTATCTTCCCATCACCAAAATATACACAAATCCTACTCATATCAAGAAAAAAAATTACTCTACAGGGTGAGCAATTAAAAATGAGAATCCCTTTCGATGCCGTCTTGTCTCAGTTCTACAAATCTGACAATTTTATATTTTATTCCATTTGAAAGACTGAAAAAAAGCTACAATTTGATGTTGGTTGTGTTTTCTGTGATCAAAAATGTTTGAGCAACAATCAAAACGGCAATAGGAGTGCGATCTCCTTTAGGCACGATGTTATAAATCGGATAAATGATCGGTTTTTGCTGAATCAAGAGGTCAAGTCTAGGGAATATTCAGGACCAAACATCTAGTTTAGGCAAATGTCTTTGGTGTCCGACGGTAGAAAGATGCCTCTCAAATTCTTCATGGCCAACGAGAAAGTCTACACGGACGTCTACTTCAAGGTATTCAGGTATCATGTCTTGCCATGGTTGAAGAGCACGTTCCTCAGGGACAACTATGGGTTTACCCAAGACGACGCCTTCGCACATACGTCCAAGAAGGTGCGTCATTTCTACATGGAGAACATGGCTGCCTTCTGGTCGAAAAAATTGTGTCCTTTGTCCTTAACTGACGTGAACTCCTTGGACTTTGCTGTTTGGTGTGTCTTGGTGTGTAAGACAAACAAGACTTCTCAACCCAATTTGTTTTCCAATTTTTTTTTGATAATAGGCATTTGTTTTTAACTTTTATTTCCAAAAAAATCCCCCCAAATATTAACATCTTTTAACTATTATTTAAAATATTAAACATCGGGAATTTTTACTAGAATCTCATTGGAATCGGCGTTGGGATTTTTTTTGGAAATGTTCCATCACTAGTAAAAAGGCGAAGGATTTGAAACTTTAATCATGGGTTGTGACCTTCAAATATAAATATAAAACTCTAAGTAAATGTATATCATATATCAAGTTTTTTTTCCAGATGTTTTATAACAAATTTAATTAGTTATAATAATTCATTAGACCTCAAAAATTCATCTATTTTTTCATTGTATACTAATAAGATATCCCTCAATCCAATTACGAAGAATTCGCCTTGATTTAAGAAGGTTAAAATAATTTGAATCTTTTATTGTTTATTTTTTACTTTGAAGTGCCGAAAATTTGAAATGGAACATCCCTTTGATGGAAAATTCCAAGGAACTTAATATTACTTTTGAATTCCTTTGATTTTTTCAAATCGAACAAACATTGTACATACTAACATACATATTTAGGTTCATGTATTATTTATACGAAAAATATGTAATAACTTAAATCTGTTTTGTGATTTCTAAAATGTATTGGCAATGAAACATGAGGGGGGGGGTAACTTAGTTTTTGGATTTTTATTAAAAAAATAATTTGTTTTGAAAAAAAATTTCGAATATTAAATCTTTTATTTAAAAAAAAAAATTTCAAAAATCAAATTTCAATTATAAATTTTTTTTGAAATTTTCATTCAGATATAACATTTTTTGTAGAAAAAATTCAAAAATCTAGAGTAATTAACAAAAAAATCAAATATTTAAGAAAAAAAAATTCAAGAATATAATTTCAATTATAAAGTTTTTTAGATTTCTTTTTTCAAATATTAAATTTTTCGGAGAAAAACTTCAAAAATCCATAGTTATTATTTAAAAAACTAAAATTTTTGGAATTGTTTTTCAAAAATCCAAAGCTATTCACAAAAAATTAATTTTTTGTAAAAAATTTCAAAAATTTATAGCTTTTCTCAAGAAATCAAATATTTAACAAAAAACTTTAAAAATTATTTTTCAATTATTCATTTTTTTTTTAAATATTACCTTTTTTTAGAGAAAAATTTCAAAAATCCATAGCTTTTCTCAAAAAATCAAATATTTAAGAAAAAATTTAATTTCAATTATAATTTTTTTTCTCCAAATATTAAATTATTACAGCCCCTCCAGCCCACACCCTGAAGACATAATTTGTGTCTTCTTAAAAAAAACATTTCCTATTCCACATTTTATGGAATCTCTCAGTAAAGTATTATCCAGTAAGCTTCATAATTTGCTATTCCTAAATTTATTGGCTATGAGATTACGGTTAAATGGGATTTCACCACCTCTATGCCTTTCATTTCTCCATTTTTCTTATTTGCGAATATAAGTTTTTTTTATATACAGACCAGGTTTTTTCCCGATCGTCACTTTTCCTCCCATCTCATTGTGGCCTAAAAGAAAAGTTCATATTCTTTGCTCAAAATTCAAATTTATCCAAAACCCTCGATGGCATATTTGATGTACTATAAAAACCATTCAATTGAATATCTGTTTTTCCCAACCAAAGGAGGACGATTTGTCTTTCAACGCCTTCCCAGAAAATAGTTTATTGGTTATGGAATACATGTGAAGTTTTTTATTAATAAACGATCTGAACAAAAATAAATCCTTATATATATCTACTTATCCAATAATTCCTTGATCCTCAATCATTAGTCATCTTAGCTTATTCTTTTTATTTTCTCCGACAAAAGAAGACCAACATCATAAATTAAGAATAACTTTTATTAACATGCTTGAATTAATTAAATACTATTTTCATCATGAATTACCAGTAAGTTCATGGATCAATGTGAACTAACAAATTTAATTAGGATATTATAGTATAATTTTGTTTTTGTCGTTTTTTCCCCTGTAAAAACATAAGGCTTACAATTCTTATGAGGAACTTTATTTCTCTAAAATAAAAGAATTCTTGCATTTATTCCAATTATTTTAATCTTAAGCTTTAGATAAAAGGTAAGCTGTTATTAGCCTGTATATGTACAATATTAATAAATGGTATTAATTTAAAATGTAGTTCTTTTTCTTGGAAGAAATATATTAAGACTACTATTTGTCATTACAATTCATCAAATATGTAATTTTAATCACAGATTATGGTTTGTACTATAATATGTATTAATATTTTTTACAGACTATTTAATATTATGCTATAATTGACAAATATCTCATTCAATGTGATTATCCTTGTTTTGAATAAACTGACAGAGACGCCTCGTAACTGACTTGCAGTTAGTTTGTACAACGTCTAACGGAATATTGTACCCGAATGGCGTCAGCGGTTGCCATCATGAAGTTCTTCCAGAGTCTGGAAACTGCATTGGCCTCCCTTGAGCCGTAACCCACATTTCAAAGTCGAGAGGCTTAAGATCAGTTGAAAAGGAAGGCCGAACACTTGTACTTTAGTTACGGTGAAGACTGGGCCTTTATACTTCTGTCGCAATATTTATGACTTTGGTAACGAAATCTCTTCAAAAAATACCCTTAATTTAATGATATTCTCATTCTGGACCAGCTTGTAGCCCTAGTAAAAAACAAACATGCTAATTATGTACCATTTGTCAATAAATCTGAACTCAAGAAACTACAGTACTTTTTTAGCATTAATATTAATTAAAATCCGTATAAATATATTTTGTTATCATACACAAGGATTTATACTGTTTTTTGTTGTCAGTTGTAGATGTTTCTGTGATCGTGCTATAAAATAATGATAATGCTAAGGGCAGGGTACTGAAAATGGGTTGTAGATGGGTCTTTCAGCTTTCAATACAGCAATGCCCCAGATCATAAAGTCAAAGCAATAAATTAGTGGCTCAACAAGAAGCATATTAGGGCCATGGAATGACCTAGACCGTCTCCGGACCTCAATCCTATAGAAAATATGTATCAGTTGAAAAACCTACAAACCTAAAAATCAACGGATCATTAAATACTTATTTACTAAGAAAATCAATCTTAAGACCTTTAATATATTGACATTGTATTAACCTCTTGTAATTTCAAGTCGGCGGCTCGCTGGTTTCTCCTTTTTCAGAAAACCTATTTTTAAATTTTGGAATCCCTATAAATTTTGAGATAAGATAGAAAGTAATAAATTATGTGGAATGATTTAAAGTTGAAGTTATAATTAAATATTATTTTGTTGATTTGTTATATGTGCTTCGTTGGGAATACATTTTTGTCGGTGCAAATCATTTGCACTGTTGTATAAATAGTTATAACTCCATCTTAAATGAATTTTTATTATTATGTGTTAAACTTTTCATTGATTGAATTACATATTTTTTTTCGGAAATTTCTGGTAGGTTTAACTTCTCGAAAAATACCATAAAAACCAGATTTTGAGACTGAAACCCGAGTGACTACACACACAAAAATATTTATAATCAAATAAAAATAAGATACTCCAAAATAATATGTACAAACAGTTTTTTCGTAAAACCATTCTACGTATATTCTATACATAGTGATGGGATTTTTGTAGAGTACGAGGAGAAGTCAGGAGTAAAAAGTATGTTATTTATGAGCTAAGACCCTTCTTAATATCAGCTGCCTTTTATATGATGAATACCCTTACATCAAGATAGGTGAGAATGCTTACTTCAGAGAAAAAAGTTAAAACAACGACGATCTATTAAATACTTAGTTTTAGTTGATCCATAGATTTTAAGCTTCACAAGGAGCTCTTAAACGGCGGGAGAGCATCAAAAATGATCAAGATAAGTCTGTTTATTCAACCAAAAGGAATCAGAAGAGTATAGACCTTATCCACAACTATTTCATCCCTGAGCGTCTAATGAAAATCATGGAGATTCTTTCGACTTTGACCCTTCCCATGGTCTTGTTTTCAATATAATTCATGACCTTCACCTCAGTAAAAGGTCAGTACGTTGTGTTCTTTGCTTCCTTAAAGAAGAGCTCAAAGCCAATTAAACTTCAAAACAGTATTTTGACTATGGAAAAGCCTTTTTTGAGAGTTTGGTCACCATGGACAAGTAATGGTATCTGTATTCAATCCCTGAAAACAAGCAATCCTCTAAACAATGGCTTTCAGTTGGTATTTCTCTCCCCCCCCTAAAGCCAAGGTCGTTGGAAGTAAGAAGAAATAAATTATCGTTGTCTTCTTGGGTATCATTTAACAACAATACATGTCTAACGGCCACATTATCAACTCAAAGTATAATGTAGATGTCCTACAAACATTTCTGAAAGATTTGAGGAAGAGAGAAGATTGTGAATAGATGGCTTTTGTATCAAAACAACGGTCTTCCTCACGTCTCTAAGTACACCATGTACTTCATGACTCAGAAAAACATCAAAATTGTCCCTCATGCTCCTTTTTATCCAGACTTGATCCATGCAACATTTATTTGCTTCTCCAAGCTAAAAAAAAATACTATTCAAGAACACGTTATGGGACCAATTAGGAACTACAGACTCCTATGTAGGAGTTCATGACGTCATGGATGCCTGGTTGAAAAGAGGGAACGAGTGCATTGAAGTCGTGGTGTATTATGTTCAAAAGTTTTTTTTATGTGTTTGACTGTAAGACCTCAAATAGAAAGGCTATAGACCTCAGTTCAGCCTAAACTTGATCACCCCTCGTAGTACGTGGATATATAAATTATCCATTCAAAAACAACACACAAAGTCTAATTTGAGAAGTGTTATAATAGAATATATTTTTTAGAGAGAGCTTGGACGAAAATATCTTCATTTATGTTGTCTCAAGTATAATTAACCTACTACGGCAATTTAATAAAAATTGTAACTCCCATGAGGACTTTTAATCAAATGACTTAAGAAAATATTCGTTTAAAAAAGTTATATATTGCCTATTTTCTATTAAATATAAAGAAATAATAACAAGTGAGAGAGAAATGTAAAGAAAGAGGAGGCTTTTGAATTAATAAGTAAGACTTTGAAAAATTTATATTCTGCTATTGGTTTGTACAAAAAAATGAAAAAGTCAAAATATATATTCTTTTTCATAAAAATAAAGTTCCTTCTAAACTATCTATGCTCGAAAAAAATGATAAATACATGAATGTATAATTTATCATTGGAATAATTAATAAAGGCTTCAAAAAAGCGTATCAATGCTATAATTTTTATTATATATGTTAGCCTAAAAATAGTCTTGAACAGAATTCAAAAAAAGGTGAAAATCAAATATATATTTTTTACTTCATATATTAGCCTGCTCCGAAATGATTGAGACAGTTTCGTTTGAAGGTACAGGAGACGAGTTAGCCACAAAATTCCACCAGCATCGACTTTTTTCATGAATTTTATGTTTAAAAAAATTCCATAGTTGTTCAGAGACTAAATAGTTCATGCCTACATACCTCATTTGTACATGTTTCTCCATTCGTCGCTGGAGACTCAGAATTTTTGCTCAGTCTTTTTGATACTGGGAAAAACAGTGTCTGAGATCCACACCGACATTACTATCGTTTACTCTGATGACTGCCCTAGTCCTGCAACCATATTTTCAGTGGGCTGGTGAGATCCGGAATGACACTTTTAAATTCGAGACAGGTGTCTCATCAGGACGTCCCCGGGAGACAAGGACACCCAATAACATCGCCCAAGTCAAGGAGCTGGTAAAGAACAAATCCCAATTGAGCATTCGAAAGGTCTCAGCGGATCTTTCCCTACCAACCACAGTGGTTTTTAGAATCCTGACTGATGATCTTCACTTCCAAAACCTCCTCAGCATGTGGGTACCCACTCTCTCTCTCTGGTCAACAAGTATGAGCAAGTGATGAGGGAAGTTCTTATCGCGGAGAAAGGTGAAAATGACGAGAAGAAGTCCCTACCCAGTCCAAATATTTTATAGTCATATTTGAGTCCATTATAAAGGTTTATTTTTAAAATTTGTGGGAGGATTGACGATACCCAAGAATTCAAACTATAATTTATATCCTTTATTTGATTTAAAAGACTTATAACAGCCCTAATTTGACCCTTTTTTAAATAAAATACATCAATTTCTCATTTTTTTCTCTTGTGACTATTAATTTTAGCTACTTCAAGTGCGCAATTAGAGGCACCTTCAAAGTTAAATAGAATAATTTGTTCATAGAAATGAGGGATAATTCGTAGAAGAACACAAATGTATTCAACAAACAATGTAGAAATAAATTATTTTAGCTTGCTTTTGTATTGACAAGCCGTATATTTAATATCAAATGAAATTATTTAGCATTGGTCTTATAGGATTATCATAAAGTTAAAATAATTTTTTTTTTGGTTTTTGAAATTTTTTTGACAGCAAAAAAGTTAAAAAAAAATTTGAAAAGGTAAATTTTTTGGGAAAAAATTTCAAAATTCAAAGTTATTTACAAAAAATTAAAATTTTCTGGAAAAATTATTTTATAAATTAAATTCTTTGTAAAAAAAATTCAAAAATTAATAGTTATTTAGAAAAAAAAATTTTTTAACAACTAAAAAACGGAGAAAAAATTTAAAAATCCATAGTTATTAACAAAAAAATTAGAAAAATTAAATCAAATTTCAATAATGAATCTTTTAAAAAAAAAAAAAAATATTCAATTTTATAGTAAAAAGCAAAAAATACTTATTTTGGGGTGGGGGCTTCAGCCCTCCAGCCTACCCCCTGCGGACGCCAATATTTATTTACATATTATATAAATAAAGATGTGATAAAAACTCAATAATGATTTCTAACCACGTTTTTACTTGTTATGTTCAGTACATTTATGAAATTATATATATATTATATATTTCTATATGTTATGGACCGCAAATATACCACTAACCAAATATATTTTTTTGTAGGAGTAAAAACATATTTTACTCAAAAATCGAAGAACAACTCCTTACATGCGAATTTTTAATCCATTTTTGCTTTTTCAGCGATCAAATATCTTAACCATAGCATGTATTTGTGGTAATATAATTATCGATATCACATAATTTCACATGAAGAATATTTCAAGAAACCAAATAACATTATATTTATAAGTAAAATTGTATAAAATATGACGAAAACACTAAGCCCAAGTGGGCTTTTTATTTTCTAAAGCTGTTATCATTATTAATACGAATAAATCTTAAACCAGTGTAACTAACAACAATATTTTATTATTTCTAAAAAAGAGGACACGTAAACCGATCAGTGTTATTTTTACAGTTTGAAGGGGTGAATATATTGAAATGAATAGAATTTAAGATTAAAATATTGTGGGTTTTTTTTCGAACGGATGTTTTGTGTCTTATTCGTAGTATAATTCAATATTTTGGCTTTTATTCTAAGTCAAACTAAGTAAGATATTTGGTTGGACTCCCTTGTTCATTCTGGGTTTTTATTTATGAAGGCAATTTTGTAATATTGAGGGTTGAGTTTACATTATTCTACCCCATACCATATCTTAGTTGCAGGCACATATATAAGGTATGCATTCATTAAATGAGGCTTTCTGCTATTGGTCCCTAGGTGTCGCCAGTTAGACAATATAAACTGGTCCAACAATTTAAATACTTATTTCGACATGTGTCAACAATATTTAATTCATTGTTTGCATAGTTTCCTTCAACAACGCACCTTTTTCGCTCGTAAAAATGTCTAATTTTGTGCTTAGAAACTACGGTGTGCGGACATCATTGATTTTCTGTTATCAATTGAAGAAAAACGCTTCTCAAACACATTGAATGCTTGTAGAAGTCTACGGTGGACATGTTCTAAGCAAAATATCGTGTTTCAGTTGGTTTGAAAAATTCCAAAGTGTTGAGTTTGACTTGAGAACTGAAGAACGCGGCCAGTGTGGTGTCATATGGTATGGCCTTCAACAATCCGGTCAAACCGTTAATGGTAATCGCTACCAACAATAATTGGCCGATTTGAACCATGCTATATGCCAAAAACGCCCAAATATATAGCCAGGTAACGCAAGGTAATTTTTCTTGATGACAACGCACCACTGCATCACTCTATAGCCACCCACCAGCTTGTTGAATTGTACAACTGGGAACCTCTTGCTCATGTGTCTTACTTAAAAGACCTGGCGCCTTCTGATAATCACTTGTTTGCATCGATGGACCACGCACTCAATGATTTACGCTTCGATTCTCACGCTGAAGCCAAAAAATTGATCGATGCCTTGTTTGCAGCCAAAGACGACCAATTTATAAATCTATAAATTGTGGGAAAGTGGGAAAAACAAGAGAACAGCAACATAAGATGCCAACTTACTTCTTGGGTTCGTATAATTATATTAGAAAACAAAAAAAAAACTCATACACATAATTCACCTTGACTTGACAGGAAGTCAAGTCACTTTTTTTCTTGGACAAAGTGATAAATTCTCTTTAGAAATGTATGTACATATATATAACATAAATACGACACTATTTTTAAATTAAGAATATATATTGTAAAATGGAAAAACTAATGATAAATCAATCTTCCATATAATAAATGGATAACTTTGGTGTTTCGAGCAACAGAAAGGAATTAATATTTGAATGAATATTTATCTTAGTAGATAGTATACATAGAATTAAGTTACTTTACAATATATTATATACATAAAAAAATAAGAAAAAGTATAGGATATAGGAAGGTTTAATATGCATGTGATGCTTATCGGTAATTTTTGTAAGCTCGTACTTTCTTTTGAAGCTGGCAACCTGAAGAGTGAATTTTCTTTTCCTAAGTTGCTATCATTATGATTTGATTCCCCAGCTTTCTGTGTGTTATTCGTTTGAATCGAGGAAGTGGAGAGATTTTTCAAAAGGGAAGTGGATATCCCGTCTACGTACCCTTAAGGTGAGTATTATGAAATATATTTATATTCCCTATGTTATAAGTTTTAATGTCCCCTCAATTGTGACAAGTTTTATTTTTAGAAAAAATTATTATTAATACTAGGACTTCTAGTCATTCGGTCATTTTGTATTACTATTTTTTAGTTCCAGAAAATAAAAGCTGGTTATTAAAAAAGGGAGGATTGTTTGATAGTATTTTCTTGATTACAATCCACATCATTAAATTATTTTATTTATATTACATTTTTGTAGTAGTAGTTGATTACATTATTTAATTATGACGTCAATTAGAACAGGATTTTAATTACTTGATTCCATCGAGTAATTAAACAGGGGAACCCTCATTTTGTTTTAATGAATTCAAGCCATAAATGAAATTTAGCATTGAAAGCAGAATCCAAAACTGATCTCTGTTTTTCTTTCAGTCTTTTGAATTCTGACATATATGAACTTATTGTAATTCGGGCTATTATCATTTAGAGTCATCTGAACTTGATTTATTTCCATTTGTAGGCTGAAAAATGAGGAAAAGGGCAGCTTTCTTTAGACCCTTATAAAACGAAAATATATCGAGTTCAGAACGAGATACAGAATCAATAAAAACACTATATAATCATGAAAAACAGTTTTGTATCAGTTGTATGAATCATACTTTTATTTTTGTGATTTTTTTAAGGGTAAAAATGACTAAGTGATAATAGTCTCGAATTACTATAATTCCAGACATTTTGTCATTCAAATGACTGAGTAAAAAACTGAGATCAGTTTTGGATTTTGCTCTATGTATAGATAAATTTGATTATTGTCTTTTCTACAAAATCCCCCCTCCCTAATTGTTCCCTTGTGTTATTATTGATAGTGATAAGGCTACAATTTTACTTAAAATATCATTATTTGATTGATCCGTCAATCAAATCTACAAATATAAACCTTATCTATATCAAATGAACACTGTTAAGTAAGTAGAAAAAAAACTTACTCCATTCTTATATTCGATTCACTCATAAAAATGAATTAAAGAAATTCAAAAATATAAATATGCTCCATTTTTATGGACGAAAAATGAAAGAGAACTTATATCATTTTCTTTAAAAAAAAGCAAGTAATCTATGATTCGAATTATTATGCTTGAATTGGTAAAAAATTGATCTTGCACGACATTAGATTGAGCTATAAATTGTTCAAAGAGAATTGCGTTTTTGATTGTATGTACATTAACAAAGTTTGTAATATATTGTCAGTCATTTATAACCTATAAATCTACCTCATATATAACATATATGTAGTGCGTTAACATTAAAACAATCTTGAAAAAAATCTAGAAAAGGAGAAAATCACAATTATTTTTTTCACTTTAGCCTGATCTTTAATTTACATATTTGAGTCATTTATAGTCTTATTATTCAAATTTGTGGGATAATTTAAGATGTACAAGAATTTTAGTTATAGTGAGTAACTTTTATTTGATTTAATTGACTTATATTGACCCCGATATCGTCTTTCAAATGAAATATGTAAAATAATTATTTAATGAAACAATCATTTTTGGATACTTACCGGGTAGAGCAAAATTATTTACCGATGATGTAAATATACTTTTTAAGAGGTTTTGTGGCAACCAATCTGATTGTTTCGTATTTTTACTGTTAAAATAAACAAAAATCCTTCCTGTGAGAGCGTAACAACTTCCACTCGTGAGACCATGTCCAATCAGGAAACAAAGAGGATCGAAATTGCAGCCCTCCTCCGAGCGGGAGTGCCTCATAACAACATTAAGGAACAGGTTGGGCCTCGTTGAAGACAATTTACAACGTTTCCAAGCGCTTGGAGGCTGGGAGTGATCTCAAGCATTCCCCTGGGGCTGGCAGGAAACCCAGTGTCTCAACAAGGCAAGTAAAGGCAGTGTTCAAGAGGACTCCCATCAGGTCCATTGCCGACATGGCCAGAACGTCGACATCAACTGTTTCAAGGGCATTGAAAAGGGCTGGAGGAAAGTTTCTGAGGTGTACTGAACACCTTCTGCTAACTGAACGTCAGCTAGAAGTCAGACTTGAGCGTGCCAAGAAAATCTTGAATGATATCAAGAGGTCATCTGGACGCATCATCATTTTTTCAGATGAGAAAACTTTTACGGTCGATCCTGTTTTCAACAGGCAAAATGACCGTGTTGTGAGCTTTGGAGATGTTTGGAGATCCAACAGGAAGGCCATGAAGCCTGTATGGTTCCCCACTGGCTACAGATTAACAGCCGAGGATTATGTGAAGATTTTGGCGTCCAAGGTCCTTCCGTGGATCCAATCCATAGTCGGCAACTCTCCTTGGGGGTTTCAACAAGATGGAGCACCCGCCCACGCTTCCAAGAAAGCTCAGGATGGCTCAAGGACAACATGAACTTTTGGCCAAGGACTACTGGCTCCCTCAGAGCCCAGATCTGAACCCACTAGACTTCTCTATCTAGGCGCACGTGGAGATCAAGGCCTGCAAAAAACGACACAAGAAAATAAATGCCTTAAAGGCTGCTGTCAACAAGGCCTGGGCCTCCATGGACGCCGATTACATCCAGCAAGTCTGTGGCAGCTTCAGACGTCGCCTGACCAGTGTCATTGAGTCAAATGGTGGCTACATTGATTAAATTTGATCACAAACTATTTTATTATTCTAAAAATGTATGAATAAATTGTTTCTCAAGTCATTCGAAATGTCATTATGTCTGTAATATGTTCTTAACAAAAATTTGGTAAATAATTGTGCACGGCCCGGTAAGTGTAATTTGTCGTGCATTTAAAGGGTTAGTTTGTTGATAGAAATTGATCATAATTCGTTGAAGAATACAAGAGTAATCTATACTCAATTTTGAGGAAAATGTTTTTAGTGTACTTTTGTAGTGTTTAACATGTAGTTTATAGGCCTTTTGTATAAAAAATGATGATGTCGTTTATATTAAAAAAATATAATAAAAATATATATCTCCTTACATAAAGAACAAAGTAAAAAGAAAAAAAATGCTACGCCTCTTGACATCTTTCATTTATTTTTTTATTTTTATAGGGGAGAATTTTAAAATTGGTTTGTAAAAAAAAGCTATTTTATAAGGTGAATTTTGGGCTTTTTTGAAAAGAAAACCTTCATTTTGTTATAACATTTTCTTTTTTTAGTTCGGAAATTTCGCAGCTTACCATCATGAAGTATTTATCGTATAGTGTTGATGAGGGAGAGGGTGTGGGTGGGCTGATCTTAAAATCTAGATCATTCTAGATTTTAAGAAAGTTGTGTTGTTTTATTCTGTGATCATATTGGATCATATATTTTGGTGTAGTTTATAACATACACATTTGGAGAAAAAAAAGAGATGAAATTCCGATGATAAATTGCTCATAACTTCCTTATTATTAAAGCTAAAGTCTTGATTTTGATATCAAAATATATTTTTTAGCATTATCTAATAGATAATCAGGTTTAAAAAGTAAATATTGAATTTGATGTTTTTTGTAACATATATATATATAGTAATATATGCACTATATCATAACCTAAATTTGTTTATTTCTTGAGTAGGTGGATAATTTTAAGGTATATTATGAACATAAAATATAGTAATATACAGAGATGTATAAAATATGTCCTATAAAGTGGGAGTGTTTTTTTTTTATTTGGCTATCTAAATAGGTTTTTTATTTTTCTGAACCTTCTATCATTTGTATTTAATTCTTAAGAAGCAACCTCTAAGTATAAATTAATGACAAGTGCCCCCACAGGGACGTACGCTAATGTGTCCACAGAGGGTGGTCTGGAGGGACGGTAGCTCCTCCCATATTTATGAATTTTTGATTTTTACTAGAATTTTTTTAGGTCAGGATGAAATTTTTTTACACAAAAATATGGGATTTTATTTTCTTTTTGAAAAATTTCTTCTCTTAAAAAAATCATTTGGGCAAATTATGCAGCAGAGAAAAAAATTTATTCTTTAAAATTTTTTTCCAAAAAATTTAATTTTTTGAAAAAAGCTGTAGATTTTTGATCTTTTTTCTCTGGAAAGTTTAATATTTGTTTTTTTTTCAAAAAAATGTAATTTTTTGTGAACAGCTGTTGGATTTTTAAATTTTTTTTCAAAAATTTTTTTTTTTGAATAACTGTGGATGTAGAATTTTTTTCAAAAAAATTTAATTTTAAAACCAAGCCCCCCCCCTCCAATGGAATCCTGCAGATTCCATTGGTCTGCTCATGAAAGACATCGTAGAGTAACAATGAAGATTTTCTTGGGAGTATCAAGTAAAATCCTTTTTGAGCTTCGTGTAGAATTGAGGATCGACATCAGATTCATTCCAGTGGGTTTTGTGTTTATTTCCTTCCTCTCACGCTTAAATTAACTTAACATCATGACAGCTATGCTGCCCTTGTCTCAAACATTATTTTCAAATTGTTTGGATTAACAAGCTCAATTTTTGGTTTTATAAATCATGGATAATATATATATATATATATCGAAAGCATAGATACCTAAATAAAGATATATTTCGAAATATAATAAATGATTTTTTTGTAGTCATTAAAATCAAATCATACTGAGCAAGCTGAAAAGATTTAATGAAACCTATTAATGGATAATTAATGACATATTTATCTATTACACATGGCGTATACATTACAATAACTATCTCATAAGCAATGCTTAATAATAATCGACGTAGATATATGTTCAATCCATACATTGAATTTGCTAAGGTTCGTCATATATATAAAGTTGTTACGAAATGATTGAGACTGCTCCAGTAAGACTAGAAATTACATTCAAAATTTAAAAAAAAAGTGCTTAATCATGTCAAATGTCACTTTGGCTCGAAAAACGTCGTGGGATTGGTTCTCCAGATAACAGATCCTGGCTGTAGGGACTCTTTTTCATCATTTCCACCTTTCTCCGCGTTAAGAACTGCCTCATCACTCGCTAATCCTCGTTGGCCAGAAAGAGAGAATGGGGTACCCACACGCTGATGAGCTTTTTGAATCGGAAATCACAGTCATGATTCTAAAGACTGCTGTGGGTGGTAGAGAAAGCTCCACTGAGACCTCTCGACCACTCAATCAGGGTTTGTTCTTTACCATGCCCTTGTCTTGGGCGATTACATTAGGTATCCTTGTCTCCCAGGGACATCTTGATGAGAGACCTTTCCCGAGCTTAAAAGTGCCATCCCGGATCTCACCAGCCCACAAAAATATGGTTGCACGACTCGGGTAGGCATCAGGGTAAATGATAGTAAGGTTGGTGTGGATCTCAGACACTGTTTTGCCCAGTTTGTTGCGGATCAAAAAGTACGAGCAAAAATTATGAGTCTCCTTGTTCAGCGACGAATACAAAAACATGTGCAAATGTCGTACGTAGTTATTAGCTATTTAGTCTTTGAATAACTATGCAATGTTATTACAGCATAAAATTCATGAGAAAATCGATGCTGGTAGAATTTTGAGGCCAACTCTACTCTTTTCCCTTCAAAAGGAAGCTTTATCAATCATTTCGGAACATGCTAATAATTGCAAAACATGATATGTTAATGGTGCACCAAATGAGCTGCAGAAATTTCATTTGAATTTTCCCCTATGGTTGAAAAATATTTGAATTTACAATAATAATTCAAAATGAAGAGTGCGTCTATTACATCCACAAGGACAACAAAATGTAAAAAAATAAATCCTAAAGCATTTATAGAGACAAATAAAGGGGTTCAAAAAATAAAAAAATGGACGATAATTGAACATTTATTAATAGCTAATTTTCATAGTTTTAGAATAGTTTTAAATAATTTTTTTGAAACTCTGAAAATAATTGAGGCTACCAGAGGATTATTAGTTTTGTTGTGATTTTTGTATGTTTAGTTTTTAGCATAGCTTAATGGTGGCTCGCTCTTCCAGCAGGATCAATAAGAAGCAGCAAGATCACTACAGCTCTCAAGGGCAGTATCCTGACCGTCTTTAGAGATGTTTAGTGATTGGATATTGATAAGAAAGTTTCTCTCTTTTCAAGTATTTTTGGAATAGCTTCAAGTTAATTGGTCACTAAATATAAATTATATATTATATTACCCACATCAAGACAAAAGTAAGCGAAGATAATTTTTCTCAAAAATGATCCTGGTTTACATACTATATATATTCCTAAACTAATTAATTATCTTCCGTTTCTAATATATAAAACATTTTGATTAATCCTTTGAAGACACTGCAAATTACACTTGAAATTGCCAAAATTAGCCTTCACAATTAAAGGAAAAACTAATATCCTTATTGACTATACATACTTATAAGGCCATATTGTAATCAAATAAACTATTATATAGTAGATGAAGGCTTTAGACTATAATTAACGTTCTTTGGTATCTCAAGTAATCCCGGAAATTTGAATATATAGTATATCAATATCAATATAAGTCAATCAAATATGGTGTTGTTTATAATAACAGGGTGAGGACTCAAAAATTAGAATCCTCTACGAGGCCGTCTAGCATCTGTTTTAAAAGTTTGATCATTTTTTACTTGTTACCATTCGAATGAAATTACAAATATCTACAATTTAATGTTGGTTATATTTTTGTGCGATCAAAAATGTCCGGGCAATAAGTAAAACGATAGAGGGTGTGCGTTCTCCTCCGCTCACACATCGATCTCTGACAAGAAGATCTTCATAGTGGACGGTGTTCTGAACGGGATAAATTATTGCTTCTTGGCTGAATCAAGAGTTGAGGTCGAGGGAGCCTTCAGAACCAAACAACCAGCTCAGGTCTCAGTCCTCCGTCTGACGGCAGCAAGATGCCTCCCTACTTCTTCAAGACCAACAAGAACGTCAACGCGGACGTCTACTACAAGATCCTCAGGTACCATGTTTTGCCATGGTTGACGAATACTTTGCAGAGGGATAACTATTTTCTTATCCAAGACGGCGTCCCGGCACACACATCCATGAAGGTGCAGCATTTCTTCCGGGGAACATGACTTCCTTCTGGTCTTCGTCCTCACCCAATGTGAATCCCCTCGCTGTTTAATGCGTCCTGTAGGATATGACAAACGAGACACCTCACCCGAATGTCGATGTCCTGAATATTGAATTACTAAGTTTTGCTTTAAACTCTGTATGTCAGTATGAAGTGAAATAAAAAAATAATTTTTCCTGATTTTTGTTTCGGATTGCTTTTGAGTTGATATCTATATTTTATACCTATCTTCGATAATTGGAAAGCTATGGGTATGTGTACCCATAGCTGATGAATAAAATAGCGTAAACCTGAACGTAAATCCTCTGAATTCAAATGATATATAAATATGATTAAACATTTTTATCTAAAAGTCGTTTTGTATTTAAATGAAAATTTACTGAATCTCCGCATGAAGTAATTTAATTCTCATTTCTTTTCTAAGTAATTCAATGTAATCACACATTTTATTCGGAGGTGAAGGTATGGGACTTGAAGGAGACAAAAACAACAACAACAAAGGTGAGATGAAAAACGTTTTTATACCTCTTACATATTTACACTTTCTACCCCACTTAATAGTCTTCATTAACAGGAAGGAAATTTAAATATCATTAGCGTACAATGTATCCACTTCTTGTATATACTATTAAAATAAAATGATGGCGATAATAAATTAAAAAAAACAACTAAACTAAGTTTCTTGAGTGGATTCAATATCTCATTATTTTTAAACGTGCTCAAAAGAGGCTTTCATATATGTGACCGTTAACACAAAAGAAAGCTGGGATGATGTTTCTCAAAAATTAATTGTGGATTAAAATTGTATTCTTCTACAAAATATCGTCAATTTCTATACATAAATTAATTTTATGAGCCCTTTGAAGGCACCACAAATCGCACTTAGAGTAGCTCAAATTGATCATCACAATAGAATATTGAGAAATGGATATATTTTATTTAAAAGTACCATATCGGAGGAAATATAAGTATTATAAATTTCAACATCTGATACGAGGACTATGAGTCCTTCTGGATATTAAATTGATTTCTGAGCGGGAGGGAGATTCGCATACTTACATGGCCTCCATCACGAGTTCTCCTGGTATTGTAATATCTCCAGGAATAATAATAACATAAAATACTTGATGGCCAGATTTGCCATTTGCTCTGATTAAAACTCTTTGAGTGATGTCTATACCAAATTTATTAACTGGACTGTTACTTGAAGAATTCTTGTAAATGTGTCTCACTTCATTTCTCCAAAAAGAGTTCCTCCACCCAAGTCTTACAGTGGTAGATGATTACATAGCCTTAGGAATTTACACCTCTCGGGATTTGACATAAAAGAATCAGTCACTACATTATAAGGAAGGTCAATCGAAACTTGGGAAATATTAAAAGAAGTTTCAAAACTCGTTACCCTTCGTTTATGGTAACACTTTATCTCCTCCCGATTTTAATGTAGGGATCTGAGATCTGGAATCCTTCCAGAAATTACTTGATGAAGTCCTTAGAAAAATGTGCAAGCCAGGTTTGTGTATTATATGCAAAATTAGAGGCAAAATCAAAAGACTAGGCCTCATCACTTTGTGTCATAGACGTGCTATTAAAGATATAATTACGCTCTACCGAATTTAAAAAAAAGAAGATAAACCTATATCCCAACCTTGAATACTAAATAAAGGCTACTTCTTCCAGGAAACGAGACTCTCCGCTCACAACTCTATCTACCTCGCAAATCCAAATATTGACATTTTTACGCATAGTTTTTATTACAGATCGACTAATCTTTGGAATACCATACCTTTATGCTATCGCCAGGGAAGTAAGGATGACCTCAAGGGATTTTTACTTGATTCTTTTTTGTGTATGACACGTATATATATTATTTACATTTGTAGTTTATTTTATTATGTTAATTTTTTTTTCTTTGTACTGTAAGGTTATTTAAAAAAAATTTAATATTCGTATCTTAAATGCATCTTTTAATTTTTATTATTTATACTCAATAAATAGAAGTTATTACAAGTCTACAAAGCAGCGACGATTTATACAGTGTATACTTCTCTTATTGATCCACAGAGTTATTGAATAATTGTTGAGAAGCGTTCACATCAGATGTTGAAATTTATAATACTTATATTTGCCCCGATATGGCACTTTTAAATAAATTATATCCATTTCTCAATATTCTATTGTGACGATCAATTTGAGCTACTCTAACTGGGATTTGTGGTGCCTTCAAAGGGCTCATAAAATTAATTTCAGGATAGAAATCGACGATATTTTGTGG
Source organism: Lepeophtheirus salmonis (assembly GCF_016086655.4). NCBI lineage: Eukaryota > Metazoa > Arthropoda > Copepoda > Siphonostomatoida > Caligidae > Lepeophtheirus > Lepeophtheirus salmonis. Next base: position 3,147,880 of record NC_052135.2, on the reverse strand, counting down.
AAGAATACAATTGTAGTCCGCAATAAAAAGAGGTCATTCTAATATAACCAATCAACGTTTAGAACACTTATGAGAGGAATAGAAGAAGGGGCTCTTCTTCTATTTATCAAAAGTGTGAGTTATAAATGATTAACTACTGGATCTAGGAAATAAAAACGTAGGGTGGGTGCTAAAGAGTTTATAGTAAAAAGTGTTTATATATCTGTATACCTACAAGACAGAAGTATTAAAATAATTTTTTTAAATAATTCCTTCTGTATCAGTCCTTATTTATACATTCCTATCCAGTCTTAGGACCAGTCCTTGGGTCTGGTAGTCCTTAAAATGCTTCTTAAAATTGTCAATGGTTTATTATGCCAAATATGATATGCGTATTAAGAGTATTGCATAAATTTTGCAAAAAAAAAGATTCATGTTTTCGTTATTATGTAATATTTTACAAACATATTATATTTTTACAAAGATATAAGAAATTATTCTATTATATAACAGGATAATTAAAAGAAGGAAAACACTCTCAATAACGTATTAGGGATGGATTTTACCTTCTTTAAGGTCCGACAAGTGGGAATCGACTAGACTGTACAAAAGTCTTTGGTCTAGATTTAGGACCAACACAACACTAAGGATCTGCTTTTGTAATTTTTAATAACTTTAAATTATATGTTTTATTAATCCTACATAGTATTCAAATAATTTATACGTGTGTCTGATGTTTGTTCTGCTAAGAAAACATTGATAAATAGGCATTTATTTCAAAAATGCCACAAATACAGGTTTTAGATATGTATAAAAGTTGTTTGGAATTCTAAGTTACATACTTACAATTATGTTTAGTTCTGATCAGACCAGATTCATGGGATCTGGAGGATAAATTTGTTTTTGTTTTTTTGCAAATAAGTTGATTTTGTCACTAAACAAGATGGATTCCCCATGTCTCAAAGTTTTTTTAAGGTGTGGTTTGTCGATTCCAAAATGCACGAAAAAAAATTAAAAATCCAAAAAACGAATTATTGTACAAACGGAAAAAGGGAGAACATATATTAAATATGAATAAAGAAAGAGAATTAGGTAAATGAAGGTAGAAGAAGATCAGCGAGTTAGTTTTATTATGTATCTTCATAATGGTTGAAAAATGAACATGGCAAGTAAGCAATGACAATGACAATAATAAAACCACAGGGTCAAACATTTCAAAAATTGTTTTATATTTACCAAAATCAGTATTTTCACATGTTGTATTCTCAAGAGTGTCAAAAGGGGGTGCAGGTTTGATTATATTTACATCCAATGGACAGAGAACAAAAAAAAAAATATATAAATTTACCTATTATATATTTTTAGTTTTTAGCTGATCGAATTAATATACAATTTTAACATAAACAAACTGAATATAAATAATTATTAATTTCTTTTTTTATTGGCTATCTTTAGGATAGCATTTTGGTGCTAGTATTCTTTAAAATAATAATTATAATTTTTAAATATATGCTTTAATTAAAGTGAAATTAATCCAATTGACTATATAATGAATATTAATTATATGGTGTTAAAAAACTTTTATGTGTTATAGTTTAACAAATAGTGATGGAACGATTCTAAAAAAATCTCGATGGCGATTCCAAAGCAATTCTAGTAAAAATTAGCAAAGAAATTTCTATGATATTTGAAATAAGAGTAAAAAAATACCAGAGGATTATATTTTAGGGGAGGGGGGTTGAGCATGGTATTACGATTTTATTTGAAAAAAAAAAAAAATCTATAAATGAAGTTATTTTTTATTAAATATTTTGAGAAAAAAAAAAAATTCTAATATACAATCCACAACTATTCACAAAAAATTAAATTTTAGGGGAAAAACATTCAAAAATCCGCAACTGTTCTAAAAAAATGAATTATTTCAGGAAAAGTTTCAAAATCCACAGTTGTTTACACGAAATAAATTTTTTTGACATTTTGTTAATGTAAATCCTCAGTTGTTTTCAGAAAAATAATTTATTAAAAAAAATTAAATTTTTAATGTAACTTTTTTGAAAAAAAAAATTCAAATATAAAATTTTTCTAGAAAAATTTCAAAAATACATAGTTATTTAGAAAAAAATAATTATTTTGGAAAAAAAAAATTGAAAAACTAAGTTTTTCGGAATTTTTTTTGAAAAATTACATTTTGGTGGAAAAAATTTGAAAAGGTAAACTAAGCTTTTAATTTTCTAGAAGAAAACAAAAATTTATTTATTTAGAGGTGTCTATTTTTTTCATAGCTTAGAAAAGTAATAAATAATTAAATATCAGTAATAAAAAGAATCGGAATCACAAATGAAAGATTATTTTCCCAATGCCGATCCGGATTCTAATTCCAGAAAAGGCACCCAATTCTCCGATTCTGATTCTGAGTAATCGTCTCATAACTACCCATAACTACTTGTACTTTCGCTAGTTGTAATAATAAATTGGTGAAACCAATCCAATATTTTATGAGTCTCGGAATAATCAAGTATAATTTTACCACTAGGAAATGGAGAATGAATATCCAATACCTAATTTTTATATTTTTATACAATATAGAGAATCTAATACTACCTTTTCTATCCACATCGATCATACTCACTTGAGATTTATATTTTCTCCTCTTCTATCTAACTCTGGTAATTGATAATAGGTAATATTAACCATTAAAAGAAAGCCTTTATTATCATATCATGCAGATACGTAATGATTGCAATGCACCTTTTCTAAATGGATTCTAATATATTGGAAAATTCACAAATATGATATAATTTTGTGAAATTCAATTTTGATTATTATTTATTTATTATATAGAATATAAGCATTGTTATATTGTTAAATTAAATTAAATGTCAGCAATAAAAAATAACTATTTTAATCCATGTAAGGGTAATTGGCAAGGTTTGTTTTTATGGCTAATATATAAACATAGTTTGTCATTCTTGGTGCATAAATAACTCGTTTGTCTAGACATATATGCAGGTAATTTTTCTATAATATAAATTACATTTTAACTGTAAAATCCCCTTAAACAATTAAATAATTGATTGTTATAGTAATGGACATTGTAAAAATATAAGACACAGAAAATGAACGTTTTAATGCGGTCAATTTGAAAAATGCTTAGGAGGACATGAGCTATAAGTTGAAGAAAGTTAATTAAATAATTTATTGCTGTTTAATCAATTACAAAAAGACAGTACACACATAAGGCAATGAACATGACCACATTAAGGATGTTATACTACATCAGTTCTTTAAACCTATTTGATGTTAAAGTTATTTACAATATTTTTAAAATATAAAGTTTTTTTTGCATTGCTTGATGTCTCTCATATGAGAGGGCGGTTCATTTATTGATGAGGTGGTCTGCACTTTGTGGCTCCTCGAAAACATAGTGCACGCCGTGCCCTTCCATTTACTGAGATGGGCCAAAAAAGTACCGTGTAAGCTTGAACCATTATTCTCATGCTTTCACGTCCAAGTTTGATATCCTTCGATATCGGTTCTTTAAGCATGACATGTTTCTTTTTCATGCCTTGATCTTTTTTATTAATTTATTGCACCAAACTTTATAGAAGAAGTCCTGTATTTTCTTCTTTGCATAGCTTGGTTGCACTCCTACACATTTACGATTTTTTTTTACTATCAGTCCCACTCTTTGCAAGGTAGTCTTCAAATTCCTTCCAAGTATTATCAGAATGACCTTTGCACCAATCAAGATATAGATATATATTTATCACTCCTCCCTTTCTTCAAAATTTTTTTACATTTTCGGACTTTCTCGCTGGTAATAAAGGGGTTAAGGATAGCAGCAATTGCTGATTGAGAATTTGATAGAATGATCACATTATTTGATGGGGTTTCTTGCTTGATGAGAGCCTCTACTGATTTTACAATTTCATAAAACTCTGCTTGGATCACCTATGCCTCATTAAGTTGTTGGAAATAAACACAAATCCCACTCCGTAGGAAATTAGTGGAATTACTCGAATGGTGATCTTCAATTCTACTCTGAGTCCAACAAGGACTTAGAATTATAACCCCAAAACAAACCCAGGAGTTACTCTCAATCTTTAATGAATAAACACACTATTGCTTTACATTCTGTCAAAAAGTACCGAGAATTGTTAATTTAAATTGCCCACGCGGAAGGGATTTAGAAACATTATTTTTCTAGGTCGGCAGTACTGTCTTTCATTATGATGCCAAGTTTAAGCGCAATCTGTATACCAGTTTTCTTGCAACAGCTATATAAGTCAGTCTACCTCACATGTCCTCCACGATTTTTACAATGAACATAATTATTGAATAAAAGAATTTGCCTTAAATTTTGTGTTGCGAATGAAATTTCATGTGGTGAAGTGTTGAAAAAGTTAGAAAAAGCTTTTGGTGAATCACTTATACCAAAAACCCGTGCATATGAGTGTTACAAAGCGTTCATGGAGGGCCACGAGATCGTCGGAGACACACCGCGTTCAGGACAACCCTCGTCCTCTACCACCGAACTGAACATCGACGCAGTGAAGGAAATTGTGTTGAAAAATTGTCATACCATCTTAAGGGAATTATTAAATTGCCTTAATATCTCTCACAATTCAGTTATGGAAGAACAACTCGTGAATGTTACACTACGGTAACGCGCCATCACACATTGTGAGCGAATTCAAAGCCAAACACGAAAGAACTACCATAGATCAACCATCATATTCATCTAATTTAGCTCCGTTTGACTTTTCTTTTGTTTTCCAAACTTAAATTGCCACTCTGTGGAATCCATTTTGAGTCTATTGAATCCATCAAACAAAATTTCTGAAAGGAGCTACAGACCCTGCCAAAAAGTGTCTATAAAAAATGTTTCGAGGACTGAACAAAACGTTGGCATATGTGTATTTTGTACAGTGGAGATTACTTTGAAGGTGACAAAAATACATTTTAATGATTAAATTTTGAAATTTTTATTTTATTTCACAATTACTTTACACACCTCTAGTAATAGTCTCTACTAAATTAAGAACTGTTGTTTGAAGTTTGTCAAGTTCAGTTGTGGAAACTGTGTGTGTAAATGGTCCACTTTTTGTTACGTGATTAAACTACACGTGATCAATATGTGATGTCATATTGATAACGATGTTATTTGGTTAATAAATAGATATTTATTATGATTGTAAGCTTTAATAAATAAATACAAATACAAGTCAATTTAAGGCTGCATATGAATCTTGGGTTCATATACCAACATCGTGAGATAAGAGCTACCCTATTTTCCAACATCACTCCCACTCCGATAGAACTCAGTATCTTATTTGTTTTATATAGTGTATCAATATACCATTTGTGTTTATTAGGGTTGGGACGGTACGCTAAATCCATGGTTCGGTACATACTGCGATAGATCCTTCACGGTACTCAGTTTGGTACGGTATTTATAAGTCGTTATATCCTTTTTCTATACAAAAATACATAAATTATTACAAAATAATAGGATGCTTATGGATTATTAGTACTAATAATTAAAAAATAAAAATGCCAGAAATTTTATACTATTAACATATTTAATAATCTCAAAAAAAAAAAAACTCTATGATAAAATTTTTTGGAAAAAAATTTCAAATTTGTTGGAGAAGAAATTCAAAAATTTATAGCTCTTCACAAAATATTAAAAAGTGTAAAACTTAATTTATTTTCCAATATTAAAATTTTTGTAAAAAAAATTCAAATTTTTAAATATATGAAGAAAAAAAAATTCAAATTTTTAAATATATGAAGAAAAAAAAATTCAAATTTTAAATTTTCTATTAAAAAGCAAAAATGCCTTAATTTTGGGGAGAGGGCTACAACTCCTCCAGCTCACCCTAGCAGACGCCTCAGTAAACAAAATATGCTCATCTCCTGTTTTACTTTTATTTATTATTCTACACAGAAAATAAGAATCGACACAAATGTGAATAAGAAAAATAAATTCTACAAAGTTTTTACCTATTTGAAACTATATTTACATACAAATTTCGTCATTCAGGAGACGTATATATTTAATATACTACATACGCATATACGGACTCGCATACCATATGGATGAAAATAAATACGTACACATATGAATGGAGTAGAAAACTAAGATTTTTTTCTTTCTTTTCTTTTCCCCCCTCTCAAACAACTATATCCTTGCCACATTTATTTAATTATAATGAACCCATTCCTTGCTTCTTTATTTTTTTATGGCTTGCCTCATAAATCCATGCATAAGTTTTTATGAAGTATGTACATTGTACTTATTACATGTTCATTATTATTTTGTGCGTGGAATGTGTCTTTGCACATTATGTGCAAGTAAGTACTTCGATATTATGTGTAAGTTATAACAAAGAAAGAATAAAAATAATATATGTAGAGTGTCAGCATAAAATCAATTTTGACCAAATTGAAGAAAAGGACAAAATCCCTATATAATTTTTACTTCATAAATACTAGGTTGATAAAAAAGAAAACATTATTTTCTCATTCTGAATTCAATTCTCAAATTTATTTATATATACGAGGGTCGTTTAAAAAGTCCGTGAAAAGTCTGAGAGATGGCAGCACTGGCGTGTATCAAGGTTATGTCTAGTTAGTAGCATTCCTTGGAAGAACACACACCCACTTTCTGTCAGATCGGTCAATTTCTTTCTTTTTGTCATTCGTTTGAAAAGAGGAATTGACCGGAAAGATTATGGAGACTGTCTATTGGATTTGCAAAGAATAATACCTCATAGACTATCTGGAAAAAAGGATAAAACTATTACAGGTGGATATTATTCATCGTTATTTGAACGTTTAAAAACCGAGCTGCAAGAAAATAGCACAAGATTGACCAACAAAAATGTCCTTTTCCATCATCACAATACACCAGATCACGCTTCAGTAGTTCTGGTCGCAAAATTAATGGAAATAGGGCTCCAACTTGTTTCACATACCCATTCATGAATGTTCAATCAGGTTCAGAATATAATTGAATCTATTAAGGAAAGGATGCTCACTACTCAGGAATTAAATATTAATGACAACTACTCACGAAAAAAAAAATTATTCTTAAGATTAACAATACAAAAAAAAAAAACCCGGGTCACCCAAGAAATACATCGGATTTTCATCGCTGAATATTATTATGCATGAGTTATATTATTTTGCCGCAAAACGGGGCCTCTCTTCTCCACTTTGTTTACAGCATTGTATAAGTAAACAAGGCTCATTGCCCGTTGATATACAAATGAAAAATATTTTTACCTGTGTAAAAAATAACATAAAACAAAATAAATAGTTTTTTTTTTGACAGTTCCATTCATTCTGCTTGATTAATTGTTATCAAAACAATAAGAGTAAATAATAGACACCTTTCAAAATATCCTCTAAATATGTGATCTTTATCAGTATATATTTTCCTATTGAAAAGGCTTTCTTATTTATAAATACCCGTATTGTATATTTTATTCCGAATTATTTTATTAATGCTTTAAATAACTCCAGAGTTTAGGAAAGCTCTTCAATCCACCAAAATCTAAAGTTCTTCCTTTCCTTTGGTCATCATAATTAGAACCATTCGAAATATGTTCCTCTTTCAACCATAATGAAGATACATACTAAGACAAACTTGCTAATCCCCTACCTAATTCATATTCAATATACATTCTCCCTTTTTCCGTTATTACAATAACTCGTTTTTTTGGATTTTTAATTTTTTTGTTGCATTTACGAAATGACAATCCATACCTTAAAAAAATTTGAGACACGGGGAATCGATCTGATTTCATGAAAAGTATCAACTTATTTGCAAAAAAACAAACTGTACTCCAGAGCCCAGGAATCTGATGTTATCAGAATAAAACCCATAACCCTAGGTACGTAATTCAGAATTCTGAACAATATTTATTTATGTCTAAAGTCTGTATCCGTCTCTATTTTTAAAATAAATACCCTGTGTGTTTAAATTATGGGACATACAACTTTAATATTATGTTATAGTAGATATCGAAATACTTTGCTCTTTGAGAAGAAATATGGTTGAGATAAAAGGTTTAACCATTTCTTTTTCAGTTCATTACATAACCACATTTATTTGACCATTAGATATACTTTTAAATCCTTTAAGGTTTGATTCCCCCTAAACCAATCTTTTATTTAAAAAAAAAATATATCCACATTTAACTATTTACATTTAGTATGTTATATTAATAGAGATTTGGCGATCAATCTTATGAATGCAACATCTCTCCTATCTACTTCATTTGCAGAGATGTAGTAACTCTTGCTTTTTCGTAAAAAAATTAAAATTAAATTTAAAAAAAAACTGAAAAGTTAAATTTTTTAGAAAAAAAACTGAAACATTAAATTAAATTTCAAATATTAAATTTGTTGAAAAAATATTTCAAAAAATAAATGATCTAGTATAAGTTAAAATTTGTTAATTTGGAGGGGGCGGGCTACAACCCCTTCCATGCCACCTCCTAAGGACGCCCCTGTATCAAATCATTACCTTTATTGTATTACGGATCCTTTTTTCTAAAAATTAAAAGGAAACAAATCCCTAAAATCAGTTGGTAATTAGAGTGTTGGGTTTCGGTCTGGAAATCCTACACCCGTCTGAGACTGTTATATTTTTTGTTGTACCGAATTAGTTCAGTCCACCAAAAAGCTCGGGTTGGACCGGTCTGATAAAAATTCGATTTAGACTAATTTTACAGATAAATTATTTATAACATGATATGATATGTTTTTTCAAGTACAATGACGTTATACAAAGTTTAAACAGAGATAGCTCAGATTAATTTTGATCTCACCGTATCTTAGATGTATACAGTATTTGTTCTATAACTTATTGTGTACTTTTGAGATTTTTTTTTTTTGGAAAGAAATATGTGACAGTTGATCTGGAAATAAAAAATGGCCTCTCATAATATTTGTCTGGACTGAGAAATTGGTCCAAATCGTTCTAGAAAAAATTACTTAAGACTGAACCGAAAAAAAATTCGATGCTGGACCGAGTCTCAACACTAGTAATTAGCCAGTTCTTTACAACTATAAAGTTTTTTTTTTGTCATTTATTACTAGTAATCCATAAAATGTTTGAATGTCGATCATTTTAACATGATTGATGGATGACGAGGGAAAAAGAATAAAAAAGTTTTAAAAATGAAAAGAAAGACATTTGAAATATTAGTATATATTTTTTTAATTATAAAATTGGCCAAATGCATTGCATTGTTCAGATATTTTTAATTACAAAAAATAAGTTAATACAGAATGGAGTTTTCTCGAGTTATTTAAAAACTCATAAAAGATTTTAGAGTTGTTAAAAGATGGGGAAAACTCCCCTTTATATAATAAAAGTATGAAATGATTGTTTTGTTCAGACTTACACCTATATGTTAATTTAAATTTGATATTAGAACAATATCTTTTTTATATTACAGTACATATACTGCCATCTTATGTAGTATCCTTCATTGGAATAGGAGGAATCAATTTTTTGGGTATAATATAAAAAATATTTATGAAAGATTATGTGTAGTTGTACAAAAATTATTTCTTCAAAATGTCCCTTAATCTTTATTGTGTTTAAAAAAAATACTTTTTAACAAAACTAACTAATTTCTCCTAGAAAATGCAAACAAAAACCTTTATCAAATTTATATTTCTAAATATTTTTTGTTGAAACTTAAAATTCACTTTGTAATAATATATTACTACACTTTTGATTTTTTAAACATTTTGGAAACTTGGAGGTGTCGTCGACTTATTACAACTCAAATTTATTTTTCTTTTTTTAACCAATAAAAAAAATATGGAATAATTGACAAAAAAATATTGATTTTCACAAAAAAGGCTTGTAATTTTTTTTAAACTCTTCAAATTCAAGGAATATTTAATAGCACTCAATAGTTTTGGGAATGATTTTGACAAAAAAATCAGGATTTTTAAAACTGTACATATTATGCAATAAAAATGCTAATTTCGAGTAGGATGAAATTATTTTGAATATATATTTATACAATATTATTTAAACATAAATAATATATGCATCAAATCTTATTATTTAATATTAACTTTAAATATTTAAAGTAAGTAGAAATATATTGTCAATTTATTGTATTTAATCAAATTTGAAGACGACGTAAAAATGTAATTTGCACGTTTTAATATGGAATAATGAATATTCTTGGCATATATAATATTATATACATATATTCTATAAACCTCTAAATATAATTATGTTATTAACACTTCCCTCCCGGAATTAAATTTATATTATATATACATGAATATAAGTGTGTAGATAGTTTATATTTGGATTTTTCCTCAATTTCGGAAAATTAACATCTTTAAAACTGAAAATATCAATTGTGTCTAAAAAGTCACGTCATAAAAACTTTTGTATTGTATTAATTTCAAGTGATAATGTAATTTTGCTGACAAACATATATTTTAAATACTTTTTTAAACGTAGATAAATATTTACAACAACTTAGCTTACCTGTTTTCATCCTGTAAAATGAAACAGATGTCAAGGAGAACCAAAGTGTACGTAAATGCACACTCAAAGTTTTTGTTTTGACTGAAAAGTGGCGTGATTTTCTAATGCAACACTAACTTGAAACGTAAAAAGAATATGTCCTTTACCTGTCATGTTCTGTTTCTAAGTTCTATTTATTTATAAATTCATAATATATGTATTTATATATAGTGTGACGAATTAGTCACATACGGGCGTAAATGACTACTATAAAGGGGATTTTTGTAGAGAAAAATACAGTTTAGCGATTAGTAAAGAAAAAACGATTGGCTCATGTGATCTTTTTTGTTAATTATTTTATAGATCGTCCTTTTGCTATCATCTGTTGAAATTTTATTTTATGAACTAATTAAACCACTCATATCTCCCGAGCCCATAGACCTACAACTCTAACCTTAACAAGTTAAAATGAATATATCACTAAAGAAAGAAAAATTTAAAGTTTATCCAAATCAAAGGATATTCTGTTTGTATTTAAGGTTCAAAAATATTTCATGAAGTTCAAACATATTATTTTTTATAAAATAATAAAAAAAAAAGTTTATTGATGGTTTTTTAGTTACTTAACTCAATAGCTATCAAATGATGAATTACATGAATGTATCAGATTTTATTTTATTTGATAAAACATATTTTTACATGTGTAGCTCTAGGGGTTTCTGTCTCGAAATTATGTTTTCCCAGGATTTACATCTACTAATTTTTTTGAGAAAAAATAGTTCCCTGAAAATTTGGTCTCAAATGATTACATAATAAAGAGATACTTTTTTTTTTTTTTTTGCAAGTCATTCAATGAAAAGTTGAATTCATAATATTTAAATTTCCTTTGTGATAATGTTTTGAACTATTTATACAATAGTGCAAATTATTAACATCAACAAAAAATGATTTCCCACAAAACACATATAACAAATGAATATTTAATTATAACTTTACTTTCAACGTAGTAACCATGAATTAATTTGGGATATTTCTCTATAAGTTTAAAATGTATGTTTCAGTCTTAAAATATATTATTTAAATTTCACGGTATTTATTATATTATATACCATCCTATAATTCCCCAGGATACTGAAACTTAAAAACTGGTTTCCAGGATAAGGAAGAAGTCTAATAGCCAACGAGGCCAGAACAATGTAAATTGATTGAAGGCTCTTAAAATTGATTTTATAGTTGAGATTGCTGTAGTTGTACAATGTTTTGATTTAACAGTTGAGAAAATAAATATTTGATCCCTTGCTGATTTTTTAAGATGGTCAATATATATATATATGTCTATGGAATTGAGGTCCGGAGACTGGCTAGGCTATTCAATGACCTTAGTGTGCTTCTCTTTGAGCCACTTTTTTTATTTTATTTCGCCACATCCTGAAATTTAAAAATTGGTTTCCCGAAAAAGGAGACACTATAGTAGACAATCAGTGAGGTCAGTGTAATGTCAAGGAATTGAAGCTTCTTAAAATTGTACTTATGCTATTTTAATTGTCTTTAAACCATAAATTCATTTTCTTCCCCAAAAATTATAAATAACAAAAGCACAATAATCTCATTAACAGTTTTACTAATCGGGGATAATTTCGGGCATGTTAAAAAAACTGGACATCAAAATAGTAACCCTGACAATTTCAATTATGTTTTGAAGGAGAGCAGCTTAGCTGTCATGCCTTTTCATTAAATTAGCTACACGCAGCTGTGACAAGGGGGAGGGGGAGGAATTAAAAAAAAAAGATCCACAAAGAACTTACAATTATTAGTACGCAACAAATGCACAGGGTTACACTTTTTCTTTTATGAGTACACGCCAAGTTCAATGTCGTTTTGTTTATATCAGCTTGTTTGTGTTTGTAAAGGAAATTCACAAGGTTAATAGAAATACAATGTTATACCATAAAGCATGCACGACGGATGTTTGACTTCCACCACGCTTATTAATATTGATATCATTGATTGGTTACATGTTTTGTCAAAATCTGGGTTTTTTTTTGCCCAGGAGTAGTCGGTAAGATACATCCAATTGAAAAACCTCTATCAATAGTGACGTGATTGACTATGATTGGTGCGGTGTGCTTGTCAAAATCTGCCTGTCTGTCTTTTCACTCCTTAGATTGCAAGTCCAAAAAAACGGGTGAATTAAAAAATCTCCAAAAATTCAATTGCTATTTATTAAGTACTTGTACCTCAAATCTATTAATATCCATATTACATATAAAGAAATTAGTGAATAACTCTCCCAAAAACAATAAGTTACATACATTATTAAATTGCTCTATTTATTAAATTTGTTAAAATGAATGGAAATAGACCTGATTTCAATCTTTAATTTGAAAACTAAAGGACGTTTTGATTTGCATATTTTTATTGTAGAGGGTACTTGTATATGTGCTTATATAAGTAAATTCAATCATTTCTTTCAAGATAAAATTATTGATAGTGATAGGACGAGATAACAGAATCGGATAATCGGGTGTTTTTTGGAAATCGGCATCAGGAAAATAATCTTTAATTTCTTATTTATTACTCGTATTTACTGTTATTACTTTTCTAGGATATGAAAAAAATATATCCCTTTACAAAATAAAGGAAATTTTGCTGTCGACAAGAAAATTTAATATTTGAAATTTCTCACCAAAAAATTCAATAAAAAAAAAAATTATATAAGAAATTTAATTTTGATATTTTTTTCAAAAATTTAAATTTTTGTGAACTGTTGTGGATAATTTAAAAAAATTTCTAAAAAATTTAGATATTCGATAATATCTTTGAATTTTGAAAAAAATTTCCTGTAAATTTTTTTTCCAAGAAAAGTTAATTTTTTATATATTGCTATTTTCGAAGAAAAAAATTTATTTTTTCGACAATGTCTTTGAATCTTCAAATTTTTTTTCCAAAAAATTAATTTCTTCGTATAAGCTGTGAATAATTGAATTTTTTTTTGAATTCGTTTTTTTTGCATTGCTATTTTTGAAAATTTTAAGCAAAAAAAATTTAATTTTTCGAGAATATCTTTGAACTTTGAAACTTTTTGCAAACAACTGTAGATAATTGAAATTTAAAAAAAAAAAATCAAAAATTTAATATTTGAAATTTTTGATAAAAATTTCATTTTTTTCCAAAAATGCCCCCTACCAAAAAATAAATTATAATCCTGCAGACACTCCGGGCAATCCGTCAAGAACGATTTTCATATCTTATTTGTGGCTTTTCCCGAACTCAAATTTTGCTTAGTATTTAGCTAGCTAGTAACTAAAACTTTGCTATTTTCCTCTTCCCACTTTTAAACATCTCTCAAGCATTGATTAATTGCATTAACTAAAATAAAATAATAACATGATTAAAATTAATGAACAACTCTTTCTCATTTCCACAACTTTTAAAAGCTTACTTTTTTCTGTAATTAATCAACAATGTAGATAAGTTTTCAATGATACTTGTATGTATATGGCTATATACCAATTTATTCATATAAAACATATATACAGTGTAGACTTGACTTTCCCGGTTTTGGGTTAAAACAACTCCTCCCTTTCTTGTGGTAACAAAAAAAAAAAAAATAATATAAGGGTTTAGATCTGCTCAATAATTTGGAGTTTCCCTGTTTATCAACATAACAATCACTTCAACTAAATAGAATTATATTTTGCTAAATGTGGTCGGTTAACTATAGAATGATCACTAAATATGTACCACTGAATAGTTGGATTAAAATAATGTAGTCGATTGCTCCAGACTGTTTTGGACAGAGAGGCCAAAAATGCTACAGAATTTTATCAGAAATGTATTTACTCGAAAAACGCAAGAGAGAAGCTAAAAGAGATTTCATGATGTCCCCTTCATAATTGGACAAGAAGTTCAATTGTAAACAGTGCTCTAATCCTGAAATAAACAGCGACGGGTTGTAAAATTATTTCACTAGAAAATAACCCAAGATCGAATTCGATTATACCATTTTAAACCAAAAAAAATAAAATTTGTACTACCGGGTGCAGCAAAAAAATCTTTACTCACCGTTTTTGCTACATAAATCAAGTATTTGTGAATGTGATACAATTGTTCAGGTCAATACTAAAAAAACAAAACAAAAAAACTAGATCTTCTTAAGTATCTAAGAAGCTAAGAAAATGCTATTTGAATGTTTCCAACGAATTTCGGTACTTGCACTTTTGGACACTGGCAAGAAACCAACGGAGCAGTTGGGGATCTCTAACATGAGCTCAGACATGAACGTGGTGTTCCAGAAGGATGTGCACTCGCACACACGCCCAAAAGTGGTTGGAGGGCAACTTGCCTTTCTGCCAAAGAAATTGTGGCTCCCTACTCACCAGATGCCAATCCAATGGACTTCACTTTTTGGGTGCATGTCAATTCCAGGGCCTGCACTGTCCGTCACCCAACTATCAACAACCTAAAGGGCACCGTCAACCAGCACTGGGATGCCATGTCGGAGGACTACATCTACAATGGATGTAATACCTTCCCTTGCCGCTCGGAAGCCATAATTGCTGCCAAGCGGTAAGGGAATCGATGATTAGGTTAGCCCATACATCATATAAGTTATTTTTATTTTATTGACATACAGTAGTAAAACTGGTTGCTGAAATATACCTTCATAAATTTCTAGATTGAAAGTGTAAAGTATTGAAAACATCTTAGACCCCTTAAATTATTATTAAAAACAAAGTACACAATATTATTTGATATTAACCCGAAAATGGGACAGTCGAGAGTGCACTGTACAGTGTACATATGTTGTATATGAATAAAGTAACTTATATAGGTATACTATATAGGGTGCAGACTTCAAATGTTTGCCTTAGGGAAACGCTCATAACTCAAAAACAACCTTAGATATCAGTGTTGCCAGTATAACAATAGAAAGATATGAAAATCAGCTATTCGTTAGTATCAAGTAAATCACTATGGGAGCAATATACGAGAATCAGTGTGTCATTGAATTTAATGTACAGGAAAAGAGACTTGCACCGTCATCATGGCATTGGAGCACACCAGTAGCAAAGCAAGGAATCTCAGTAACACCCATGATCTTTGATGTCATGTCCAGTGAGGGCGACGTTATGCCACCCACATATTTGACATTGACGTGAGGGTGAACACAGATTTTTATTTACATTGATGTTTTGAGAATTGTGGTGTATCCCTGGATCCAACAGGTGGCTGGGAACTGTCTGTGGGTATTAATTACTTAATGGTTTGGGGTAAACCTTTTCTATTTTTCAACCCTAGTCTCCTTGAAGGCTTTTGTACTTAGTACAACACTGCTCTAGTTTGCTGAACCCTTCCAAGTAAAAGGATTTGTCCAAGTCTGAAAAAAGGCTATTCCTTCACTTTCATTTCTTCAAATTGGGGAACAAATTAATGGTCTGAGGGAGCCAAGTTTGGAGAATAGGAAGGATGTGAAACGAGTTAGAACCCTATTTCCATTAATTTTGCGACCAAAAGTACTGAGTTGTGAGCTGATGCATTGTCTATATGGAAAAATACATTTTTGTAGGCCAATCGTGGCATTTCTTCTTGTAGCTAGTTGTTCAAACGGTCCAATAACGATGAATAATAGCCACTTGTAATAGTCTTACTTTACTGATAGTCAATGATGATTATTACTTGCGGCGAATCCAAAAGACAGTCGCCATAATCTTTACGGGCAAAGGAACAATATTCGCCTTTTTTTTTTTGGCGCAGAACCACCCCTTGATAACCCATTGTTTAGATTATTGTTTGGTTTCAGGAGTGTAGTCCCCATAATGTTTAAAAGCTTCTTTTTAGTCTCCTGAGGCGTTTTTCCTTTCATTAAGGAATGTTTAATCAACATACGAAATTCTTTTTCGTCCATTTTTTGAAAATCACTCCTCTTCCTCGATTCAAACGAATGACAAAAAGAAAGAAATAGATCTAAATGGAAGTTGTTGTGTGCTCTTCCAAAAGGTACTACTAACTAAACATAACCTCAATACACGTCAGTAGTGACATATCTCGGAGTTTGCACAGGCTTTTCAAACTACCCTCGGATACACATACAACTATAATTGGAAGTATCTACATTGTCGATTAAATACGAAATCCACCCACACCCCCAAAAAAAGAACAAAATCTGTTGATAGGAAGCAAATTCTTCCCTACTATTCAATAATCGTTTGCCATTGTTCATAGTTAAAAAAAGGCTTATGCTACAAATCAACGTTCAGAACACTGATTTGGAGAAAAAAAACAGAAACATCGACAGCTAATAACAAAATACACTGAATATTTTTTTTACCTCGTGTTTTCTAGCTTACACAATGGGTGTAGAGAATCAGCTGGTAAGGCTGTAGTGCCCCCCGTCTAAATTTAGGAATGTTTCAACGAAACTTAAAAAAAAAATTAATATTTGAAATTTTTCAGCTGTGGATTTTTGAAATATTTTTACCACAAATTAAATTTTATCTGAACAAATGTTAATTATTGAATTTTTTCTAAAAAATTAAATTTTTTTATGAACAGCTTCGGATTTTAAAATTTTTTCCCCAAAAATTTAATATTTTTGAACAGCTGTGAATTATTGAATTTTTTTCCAAGAAATTGAACTTTTTGTAGATTTTTGAATTTTTTTTGAGAATAAATGTGGATTTTCGTGAAAGTATAATATTTAAAACGTAATTTTTGGATTTTTTTTGTGAATTACAAATCCCCCCCCCCCACCAAAAAAAAAAAAAAATATATATATATCATCTGCGGACGCCACAATACACAACGAATGAAAATTCTATTCTCAAAATATCACAATATTTTATAGCTAAAAATTGACTAATCTTGTTCTATTATCTTGGAGCATAGTGAATATTGTTCCATTGAGACTTTTTTCTTTGTATATGTATTTCTGCGTCTATATTTTGTATACTACATATTGAAGCCATATGTAGTATACAATATAGAAAAATTCTTTTATTTTATTCTTTACAAACATTTCCACTAAATACAACACTATATTATTTTGTGAGCATCTTCATCTTATGGGCTAAAAACAAGAGCTTCTACAAAATGGGTTTTTTTTCTTTCTAAGAGATTGTATACATATGATAAAATACAATGCCCTCAAATACATCCGGGCACTAATAGCTCCATATCCTTCCAAGAGATTATTTTTTAATTTAAAATTAATGTAAGAGAGCCTAACCAAAAATACAATTAAGGTTAAAAATACGGTAATCTACATATTATGAATAAATTATACTTAATTATAAAGCAAGTTTGTACATATATAAATATCCACCTTACTTTTAATAAATGTATTTTTGCTTTAAAAAAATAAATAAAAAAAATAGACAAAATATATGTTAAAAATATATGACAATTTGAAATTGCTTTCTTTTTGTACTTGCAACCTAAGCAATGCCCACTCTAATTTTCTATATAGATCATGAAAAAGAATTGGCTCATACATATCAAATTTCACTAGACCACCTCAAAATTTGATTAAGGTAAATATAAATGTAGATACAGGGCAGGGCAGATAAACGTGAACTATTAAATAATGCTTATTTTCTCATTACTAGGGAAAGGTTTAGAGATTATTGTTTGATATTCTGTTTCGACTGTCCTTTTTACATAAACAAACTATACTAATCATTTAGTCTTTTCATCATCATGAGCTTGCAAAAGGCAGGTCATCTCAGATCTCCTACATGCTGGAGTTGATGTGAAGTAAATGCTTATAACTGTGTATATGATTGATTGAATAAACTGTATTTAATTTCTATTTAAATTAAAAATGTATCCAAAACAAAACTATACATCCTCTCCATATTTACTAATATTGGAGATAACATTGAGAGCTAGAAAATGAATCAACTTGACTATGATATCCTTTGTTCCACAAGGTCCAATTAATGATCAAAGCTCATAATTTAAGGGCAAGGTCACAAAACTACCTATTATGAAAGTAAGTTCGGAATTTAATTAATTTTTATTAATTAGATATTTCTGCTTTTATTGAAATTGAAGATAATATTAATATCAGCAATGGAAAATGAAATTTCTTAAAATGATGATCCTTTGATTTCATGAAATTGCTGTTGATAATTATACTTACTAGAAAAATAATAATCATTACATATAAAATATACGAAAAAATCATACTTTTTATTTATAAATCATAATATAGATATATTAAAAAACCATAAATATATAATCACCACCATAAAACAATAATTAAAGTAATTTGATCAAAGTTTTTTCAATGAAAAAATACCCTAAGATTTTTTTTCAGATTAGATCCTTTGAAGCATTTCAGTTGGGAGACTTGATGATGTCAACCCAACTTTAGAGTCCTTCCTAAACATGACTTTGTAAGACGTTCAAATAATTACAGCATGATGCACACTGTTAATATATTGCAGAACAAATTTGAGATCAATTGTTCATTTCTGGGTATTATAATCTCTCATCCACTACAACTAGTATTTATGTTCTTAATATCCCTTGGCTATATTAACATATCTTTGACTTTGTGCCTCGCCCTAAACCATTATGAGCTGAGGGCTTAACTACATGAGGTCTGTGAGGAATTTAGCTGTGAACATTTCAACGGTCTTGATATGGTATTTCGAGGGTATAATACTCCAAAAGCTCTATGAGGTCTAGTTTATGTCCTTCGGCTGTTATCAAGTTGTGTATTTTATAACATTATATTATAGGTCAAATAGGTTCATAGTCTGAGCCGTAGCGAATGAACAGACAAACAGAAAGCACTTTAATTAAAGGACTATTTAGATATTTAAATTAAGTGGGCTAATGTTTGGATGTAAATCCACGTTTCCTATAGAAATATATAAAATCTTCATTCTCTTACTGCGTCAATCAATATTGGTTACTTCAAGTGTAATTTGTGGAGTCTCCAAAGGGTAAATAAGAAAATCTTCCTGATAGAAACGAACGATAATTCGTCGTTGAAGAATGGAAATGTAATTTATACTCTTTTTCTTTTAATAAGGATCTAGCTTGCTTATGTGTTGACCAGTGGGCCATATTTGTGAAATTTAAAAGTGTTTTTCCAGTAATTTCACGAATTCCCTTAATTTTGTCAGTAATTTCATGAAACTATGAGTTTTAGGTAGTCATGAGACGATTCCAAATATAGATCCCAATGCCGATGCGGTTCAATCAAAAATTCCCCATTCTAATTCATCAATATTTTAAATATTAGTTAAAAAATACCATTTTGCTATCAGGAGGGTCCACAGGATTATAGATTTTTTTTTTGGGGGGGGAGGCTTGGTTATTATAATTTTTTGAAAAAAAAATTGAAAATTATTTTTTTTTTTGGATAAAAATTTCAAAAATTAAATTTAAATATAACATTTTTTTAAATATACAATTTGATGGTTAAATTTTTTCAAAAATCCACAATCTATTCACAAAAAAAACTTTCAAAAACAATTAATAATCTCAAATCATTAAATTTTTGGTAAAAAATTTTTCCAAAATCTACATTTGTTCATAAAAAATAAAAATTTTTGGGAAACAAATTTGTATCAAATAATATTTAAATATTAAATTATCTAATGAGTAAAAATTCTTTAGTTTTTGGGGAAGGAGGTTTTTTTTTCACAACTAAGAAAAGTAATGAATAATAATAAATAAGAATTGCTAATTAAACATTATTTTTCCAATCCTGATTCCAAAAATACAACCGATTCTCTGGTTCCAATTAATTGTCCCATCACTAGTTTTAGGATAACATTAACATTGAATTTAAGGTTATCATACTTAAAATGAATGATTATTGATTTTTAATTTCTATAAAATTGAGCAAAAATAAAATTATGTTCATTTATAATTATTTGTATAGTTAAATAGAACAATTTTAATTAGTGTTGAACATAACCTGTTCAAATACAGACTTTCTTTTAATTGTTAAAAATTACTCCTGGTTTTTACATATCTCTGCATATGTATGTAGAACTATTTATAATTCTAAACTTTTTATCATTAAAACTCCTTTTTTTTTTATATATATAAATAGCTCTTATGAAAAATGTTTCAATAAAACTTGTATGAAAATTATTATTTTTTTCTTTTCTTATTTCACAAAGTTACTCTCTGAGTTATACCTCTTTTTTTGACAATAAGGATTTAAATAATTAAAATTTCTCAAAGAAAAAATATGAACTTTGAATGGAAAAAAGGATGGAGTCTTTTTTATTCAATTTATGAATATCGGTATTAGGGATGGGGTTCGGTCTGAAAATTCTAGAACAGTTTTAGACAGCTATGATTATAGTGGATTGAAGTAATTCGACCCTTTATAGAAATATGGGTTGAATCCGTCTTATTTAAAATTCGGTGTAGACTGATTGTATAACGGAATTCTTAATGACGTCAGTTGTGTTTCAAAATTGTGTATCAGGTTGGACAGGAAAACGTGGGCTGTTATTTAATGTTAATTTTCTTATTACTATGAAAAGGTTTAGGGATTATTTTTGATATTCTTGTTCAATCATCCTTTGTGCATAAACAAATTATACTAAACATTTCATCATTATGAGTGAGCAAGAAGCCACAAGAGAGCAGATCTCCGATCTCCTAGGTGCTGAAGTTGCAGTGGCAAGGATTATAGACATTGCGAAGTGCCCCTGGAGTCTGATTTTCAAGGTGGCCAAGATGAAAAATGATTGAGATGTCTCCATTCTTTTTCGAGGCAGGTAGAAAATCGACAAGGAGGCCTACTATAGAGCTCTTCGGTACACCCTCTTGCCATGGCTGATGGCCAAATACTCAGAGGGTAACTATGTGTGGACTCAGAACGGCAACCCCTCTCACACGTCTTGCAAATCCCAAAAGTTATGCACCGAGAACATGGCTGGATTCTGTTCCAAAGAGATGTGTCCCATACCTCGTCATATTTCAATCTGCTGGACTTTACTGTTTAGGGGACTTTGGAAAAGGAGACCAAAAAACTCCAAACCCAAAGGTGGACTCACTGAAGGTTGTCATAGTAGTTGTATGGGACAACTTGTCTAATAAGTTTGTCATCAGCTAGGTCTTCCAGTGACATGTAAAGGTTGGGATTGATGCTGAAGGAGGCTATATTGAGTGACCATGTTTGTAAGGCCCTTATTCACAAGTTTTGTTAGTTTATTATTATTTTAAATAAAAAAAATATTGAATTATTTATAATGCAACTTCTTGAGTCCACATTTTACTGACTAACCCTGTACGTTGGTATATAAAAAATAACGTCATATGAAGTTTAATGATTTGTTTAATTTATATTTGACAATTCATAAATCAAGAATTGTGAGAAAAATGGAAAATCACATAATGTCTGTATATATTGAGAAGGAAAAATCGGTCCCCGATTTGAAAATGATTAATTTTCCGTTTTGAGGTCCTGGTATGAACCGAAATTTTAGCCAAAATTGCTATAGAAAAAATAACTTCAGACCAAACTGAAAATAAAAATCGATCTTGGACTGAGTGTCAACACTAATAGGTTCATATATACATATATGTACTAACTTATTGAACTTTAAATAAAAGGCTTTTCTACATACATAGTATACAATATGGAGGTACTGGGGCTTTTTCTCGGGATCCTTTGATTACTCAGAGTTTTACGTATACGTGAAATTATCAGGAAATCACGCATTCAATTATTTCAAAATATAAGCTCCATAGATTATATACATGCGAGGTGTGTTCAAAAAGTAAGTTGAATTTTGAGGCAAGGTACATTTTATATTCTCGATTTTATTATTTTTTTGTATTAGTATACTCCCTATCAACATATATTTACTATTTCACCCAGATAAATATTTTTAGTTTGTTTATGAGAGGCATACCAGCTCGAAGTATTTTACGTGTTGGATTATTTTTTGATATTGAAAAACATGGATCAAAGAATTTGCATCAAACTTTGTGTAAAGAATAAAATAAAATGTTCCAAAACACTTGAAACATGGACAATGGTATGAAATGTACGGAGGTTATATCCATCACTTTCCATATTATTCCATTATGATTAAAAATCTAAGTTAAAAATAAGTAAAAATATAAAAAAAACAAAATAATGTTCCTCATTTTAAGCAAAAACAAACCATTTGTCAAACAAAGAAATAGACATTGAAACAAAGGAATACATAAACAAACAAAGGTTTATGGGATCATTCTATTAATGTTTGCTACGAGTGTTGACAGGTTTATTCATACTTTGTTGTTGTCATTTATTCCCCTCAAATTGTCATAAAAAGTTAGATAATTGGGAAGATTGTCTAACTTTCTTCAAGGGAGGGCTTTAACATCTCCCAGGTTTGCATCCTTAATGGAAAGCAAGTCAAAGTGACTGTATTTCAGTATCCTTTGGGAAATTGCATTCTTGATGTTGCTCCAAGAATGGCATTGGAGCATTAGTGCGCTACACAATCACTGATTGACTGTCAATGACACATAGGAACTTTTAGTTCTACATCTCTGCACATCTTTCACTACAAAAGTGCTAGATGTGAATATGGAAGTGTTTCAAGCTAACTCTTCTTTATTTAAATTTTGAAATATAACAACTTGGAAATTAGAAAGCAACAACTTAAAAAACAGCAATAAACTCATTTTCCCCCAAACGTGACTTTGGAACATCTTTTACTATGCTCTTCAATGTATTCTATCTTCTTACAAATATATAACAAACAACGTACATTTCACATTATCTATTAATTATTAAAGAGATCCCGTAATGTAAACATTTGTTTTCAGGGATCCCGCCTCAAGACTTCAATTCCCTGGGAAATGAGAAACACTTGTAATAAGATTAATTTATGATGTACGGTTATATCCCGAAGAGATGTCAGATTATTGTTTTAATTTGAATGCACCCTAAGGTTACACTATGTATTGTACATATATGAAGGTATTTTTGTTGTAAAGATGTTTTTTCATGTAATCGATGTAATAAATTAGAAAATAATTAGGTACTCGAATAAATCTCTCTCTTGGACAAATCCGGATTTTATTCATATCATTTTCTCATAAATCTTTTTTTTTTTTTCATTCTTTATTTTCCCTTTTTGAAACAAATTCTTGGAAAATGGTATAATTTAAATAAAAAACTTATTTCTTTATTTTTTTTTTAAATTTCCTGTGAAGCCTTTTCCTCTCTGTTTTGTGTGCTATTTTGGTGTATATTTCTTTATCTCTTTTTTCATTGGAGAAGAAATGAGTTGTAGTATAATATCTGCTTCCAATTCTATATTTTAAGTTTCTTTTTAAGTGCCTAAGGAGAATTCCCTTGAGATACATTATAGCAGGAGCTATTCTTTTTCTTAAGAAAATATAAAGGAAATAAAAGATTAAAAATACCGACAATCATATTTAGTGGGGAGCATCCCATGTTAATTTATTTTGCAAACTTGAAAATGTATTGTTCATGTGAGGGCGGTATTATTTTTATTCCTGAAATAACCTTTGTAGTCTTATTTTAAAATCCATTGATTATTTAAAACTAACGTATTGAATATATTTATAATAGTAAGACTACAAAATCACTACTCATGTTACTAGGAAAAAGTAGTCCGATTACTGATTACTGACTACTCCTTCAAAAATTAACTTAGTTACTTTACTGACTACTTGATTCTCAAAGTAACTTAAGTAGAATACAAGATACTTTATTAGTTACATTCAGCAGCTGAGCTGCCCTGCTCGAACATTATCAGCAGACAAGAAAATCTATGCAGCGCATCAAATAAAAATTTGTTTTTTTTATGTGTGTAGCAGAAATGTGCTCCAATCAATTTGAACATTGTAGCGTGTCGCAGTTACGACGTCATTGTCACCACCATGACAGATGTCCTAGTCACGAACCTGAAACCGTGTGAAAACAGTATACCATACAAGTCTTTCCGATGAAACACAGAATGATCAGATCCGAATCTCCAAAAAAAAAAAAAAAAGGCGGATCAGTAAAATCCTTTTGTCACAAAACAGGAAAAAATAGTCAGTAAAGAAAAGAAGACTGTGGACATAAAAGGAAATGACGGAAGATGATGAGACTCTTCATTCAACAAGAACTGGTTTTTATAATTTGTCAGAAAAGTCCATTTATTGCCCTGTTTTATAAGAGTTCCATATTTTTTAGATTTCATTCAATGTGTCATCACTTACATTAAAAAAATGGAGCTCTTTATTTCATTATTTCTAAATAGCAAGACCTGAAGAGTGCCTTTACAAAAGGCTACTAGGGATTTTGAAATTGAGCAAGTCCTGAACATATAAATGTATGTAATTAAGTCAATTGGTTATCCTGTAAGTTATAATAGTTTCTACGGAAGTTGCAAAAAAAAGTATTTTGTATACCATTTATCAAAAAATAATGGTATATGTACATTTTACAATGTATATACAGTTATACTTAGATAAGGATCATACCTGTTATTAGAAGCACTTGCTAACCTACCCTGATATGCATCTTGATAATAAATTTACAAAAATCTAATGGCCAAAATCAATCTATTTAGTTAAAAAAAAACTGAATGGTTTTGCAACCATCTATCCTTGATATTTTTATAATTCTATATGGTGCATGTTGCAATTTCACGCCTGAAGTTGTTAGGTAATTTAACAATGCAAAATTAATCACTGTACTTCATTTAGTGGTAAATGGTAATCAATAAACATTTTTAATGGTTATCTAGCATTTTAATGCCTCTCTCTTTCTTTTTTTTTTTTACTGAAAAGTAGGCATCGTTATTTTTTGCCTCTGTGCACCCCCGAACCCGGGCCTCAATAAAATAGAATACAACATTTGGAGGCAAGATTATTCCAGAGTCCGCCATATCAATATACCCAACTTCAAGTACTGCTTGAATAAGGAGTGAGTCGAAGAAGATGAGCCGAAGTTACATCTCAGATGAGTGATTTGCCATAAAAGCTGTCGTTATGAAATAATTTTTTCTCTTTCTATATAATAATCTTTATTTGATTTAATAATTACCTAAATGTGACTATTACTCGTACTTATAAACATAGAAACAAATATTAGAGTTGTGTACATACCAATATATAATAAATATATTGGGTTACAATTATATTACGCAGGTATAAATATATTTTTTTTGGGGGGGAGGGGGACTTGGTTTTTGGATTTTTCAAAAATCCATAGAGAAACACGAGGATTTAATTTTTTTGAAAGAAATTTCAAATATTAAATTTATTCTAAAAAAATTCTAAAATCTATAGTTACTCACAAAAAATTTCATAAACTAAATTTCAAATATTAAATTAAGGAGGAAAAAAAAATCAAAAATTTATAGCTATTCATAAAAAATTAATTTTTTTGGAAAAATATTACCAATATTAAATTATTTGGAAAAATATTTCTAAACTTAGATTTTTTGGATAAGTATTCTAATATTGAATATTTTGTATAAATATTTCTAATATGAAATTTTGTAGCAAATTTTTTTTTCTAATATTAAATTATTTGTCAAAATATTTCAAATATTAAATTATTTGGATTTTTGGATTTTTTTAAATTAAAAAGCAAAAATTCCTTAATTGGGGGGAAGGGGTGCGGGCCTGGTATATTGAATAGATAATATCTCTTTGATGTGTGCAATGTCTGAGTTTATTCGACTTCATGGATGGTACTGCAAGACTCATTCAATACCCAGTGACTATCAGCAAAAACATTGATTCAGAAAGCGATAATAAAATTCAAAACCCTATCTTAAAGAAAGCATTCGTTTCATCTCAAAATAACATTTTTCATCATTTTCATTTCCTAGTGTAAACCACACTTTATTCGACTAATTTACTAAATGTAAATTTGGCGTGACTCAAACTGATGGGATCATATGTCAGAGTATTTCATCCATAGAATATAATTCATTTAAAGATAATTTCTTTTTTTAGTATTTTAGTCAAATTGTATTGAATTAATTTCTATGAAGGATTTTATAAATTACATTTTTCTTTTAACACGGAACAAAAAAACGTGATTAATCTTAGGAAAGGAAGTTAATTGTTCATAAACTAACACAAAATAACATGGAAGAATAAAACACCACAACAACAATGGTTATCTATTTATAGGATAAATTAGTGACATTGCCAAGGATTATGCGTCGACAAACATACACACTTGACTATAATTAATATAGAAAATATCTCCCCAACAAATACTAAGTACTATTCACGTTTTTCATGAACACAATCACATGCACTTTCTTACTCAATACTAAGCTGTTTTTTCCCTCAAGAATGAAGCAATAAACTATAACAGCTTGGGGAAATATTAAATACTGTCCAGATTACCAACAACAAAAAGTTCATACGGTAAAAAATGCTTAGGATTTACAACTCTAAATATACACAATCCCTTTTTCTCTTTAAATATCACATGCTGAGGAGCAGAAAACAATGAAATAGTAGCTTTAACTACATATGATCATTGCTCCATGTCTTTTTAAAAATCCATACATATCAACTTTTTTTATTGACATTTACTTATCAAAGTTTCAGCCATTTTGGACAGCAAATATTTAATGACAGCTCGATACTCGATTTTCTCAATTTTCATATAAACCCTCACATCAACTCAACCAAACCACTGTTACATAACAGCTTCACGTACAAAATGGCTGAAACGTTGGTGAGTAACTGTTTAGAGATGCTAGATAAATGTGATTATATTTACGTGTCCTGCCATTTTCACGTTGAGGTTGGAAACTCTTCAGACCACCTTCGTAGATGTAACTTTTTCTCAAAAAAGAAAACATGCCCAAAATCAGTTTATAGTCAGCCAATTCTTCCCAAATATGTTATGTTATAAAACAAATTAATTGTTGTGAACTGTTAAAGGCTTTACAACAAGAGGTAATTCGATATCAAACCAGTCACTTTCATAACAGTGTCAACAAATTACAATGCAATTATGGGAAATTACTCATAAATATTAATTAAAAAATGTCAAAGCATAGTTTTGAAGTTATTAGTTACCTATAAAATTATAAGTAATTAAATAAAATAAAAAAACTATTTCAATAAAGACACAACACCACCATTTTGACATATTTATTTTACTATGTATTTATTCTTTTTAATTTTCTAGTTTGTTTTTATGTTATACTCCAAAAAAATCCTGAAATTTTCAAAAAATACCAATAACATATTTTTTTTGTATATACTGATACATTACTACCTTTTTGGAATGTGTTGAACTGTTATAGGCTAAAACGATACATTGTGGTAAAACATTGACAGATTTTGAAATATTTTCAGAGGTTTTGCAACAGCCTTGAACTTTGAAATGGAGTTACGTTGCTCAGTGGACAATCTATTCCTAAGATTTTATTCTCTCAAATTCAATATGACTAAGTTCAAATAACGGTTACTCCTTGAGAAGAAAATAAACTTAATGTATATGTGGGACTTTATAGTGAATTCATTGATCCGATGGAGTAATTTTAATACTATATTGCTATACTTTATCTACACAACTCCTTCTAATCAATTAAGGGACATTATTAAAAAAGTTAAAAAATAAATAAATAAATAATTGTCCTCTTTTTCAAGAATTATCTTCCAAATACAGCCAAGTTTTATTTATTTTATGCTAGGATGTCTATAAAATAGGAAATGTCTCAGTTAAAAGGTATAACCTTAGCGGATAGTTAGCTCAAAGAACCTTTTCAAGTTATATAAAGAATAACTTTTAGCAAGATAGGCGTAGGCACGTATATAAAATGAAAAAAGTTTTACTTTATTATGGGTAAGTTTTTTTTTACAAATTAGATAAGAGATTAGTTGAGGATTAGGGTTTATTTAATGGAAATACTTAAAATATTTTATCATTTAATAAATAAAAAATTAAGTGGCAAAGTGAAGGTTATAAGGTTTTTACAACTTGAGGGATTTTTGGTAAATCAACATTATTGGGGGACGTATGGTCTCGGGGGTCTGAATGAGTTACGCATCAGAGAGGCAGGAATACCCTGGGGGCTACGACTAAGTGGATGGGACAAGATATAAACTATATACAAGAGTAAATTATCTTTAAAAAATATAAATGTTATTTTTTCTTAAATGATTATCTTCGATAAGGAATGATTTTAAATTGCTACATGCAGAAACAAAAGTAAGAAATAGGCCAGTCTACTGTGTATGGACCTAATCAACACATTTTTGCAGTGATATGCAAATATGTTATGAAGGACAAAGGTGAATAACATTTTAGAAAAAGTGACAAATACCAAACTCTATAAAGTAACGTTTTTTGATTTTAGAATGTGTCTAATAATTGTTTTTGTAAAATATATGTTGTAGACTAAGACTGAATGGCCCGAAAAATTTATAGGCTTTTTAGGGAGTTTATTTCAATATTTACATGTTTGGGTGTGAGAATGTATACATACATTTTTTTCTTTATTTTTACTTTATATAAGCACTATTTTATTTGTAGATTTTTATTTCGTTTCTATTAAATATGTTTATAATCGATATTTATTTGAAAATGACAAGCATTATTTGGACTGAGGCTGGGTAGCAGCCCGAGCCATATGTATATATATAACACCAATATTTCATTCCAAAATAAATATTAGGACAGAAGGGTCGTCAGTATGTTTTTATACAATTCCTTGTATCTTTTGTACAAAAAATATTGAAATACTGAAACGAATTGAAGTAGTAAAATGAATATGAAAACATTAATTTTTTTTGTTTTCTAAGGATTATTATTTAATTCTTAAAGAAAGAACATCTAAGTATACAGTAATAACTAGTATCTGTGCTCATGAAAGCCAAAGAGTAATTTTGACGTTGGTGTACTCGGAGTGATTCCAGCCTAGATGTCCTTAATAGAGGATTGGGAAGCAAAATGTGCACAGTTAATTAATGTTAATTTCTCATTAATATAGAAAGGCTTTGTGAATATTTTTGGACATTCTGGTTCAGTCATCTTTGTGGATTAACAAACAATAATACAGAGCTCTTCATTTTGTCATTATAAGTCAGCAAAAAACCAAGAGACATCTCATATCTTTTAGAAGTTGATGTGACGAGGATTATAAAAATTGTGAAGTGCTTCAGAAGCCTGGTTTTCAAGTTGAACAAGATGAAAAATGAATGAAAAGATTTCAGAGTTCCTGTCCACCTTGGAGAAGAAGATTAAGGAGAACCCCACCCAATTGATGAATCCCTTCGTTAACAACTTCTACGTGGCTGCTAGGACCATCATCAGGTGGTACACCACCTTCTGACAGAAGTAATGAAGGTCAGGAACCTTTCAAGTCCATGTGTTGCTATCAAACCCTGTATATAATGAATAGTATGTATATTTTTCTCCTGCCTTTTATGGCTACTTGCAGCTGATCTAATAAAAAATCAGCATAGCTAAACTACTTTCCTCCGAAACATTCTTCAATTTATATATATATACCAGGTTCATTTTCGGACTTTATAAACCACTGAAGACAAAACTTATTTGTAGCTATCTCCTGATGGCAAAAACGTGCTTCATGTTTCATTTTAAATAACTTTCACCTCATAGGTATGTCTAAATTTCTTTATGCCATTCGGATTCTAAAGTTTCTTTGTCTCATCCCCCCCCCCCTCCCCCTTCTCTTTTTAATAAACATGTCAATACTTTACTTGTTTATTTTAAATACACATATATAAGTGCATAGACGCGCAATGCACTTTCCAAAGAATAAAAAAAACTTGTAAATATTGTAGAAATGAAATTATGTTTTTAAAAATATGCATAACAGAGGGCCAAGAAATGTTTTTAAAGAATAATCATTCATGAAATATTCACTAAAAACTATAAATAAGCTAATTAGTGATTAATAATTAATGAATACCACTAAGAATTCGCTTAATATTTTAAGTAATGTAAATATTAAATAGATATAAAATTAATATTATATGTAATATAGAACAGATAGACCTACATAATACGTACCACATACATACGTATGTAGGAAATGTATACTTTATAAATTTATGAAATAACTTTTACTATGAAAAAGAGAAGAAATGCACATAATGAAAAAGCTTACATTTTTTCAACCGTATCTATGACTTTACAGATATTTGCAAACTTTACTACATAAATAATATACTTACAATATATAACATTTATGCACCTGATAATTATAATTATTTTATTATCTAGGTATTTGACCATTTTAAATAATATTTATATATATAATAATAAGTATTAGACAATTTAAAAATGTATTTACTAGTGTTGAGTTACGGTTTGCAAATCCTAGACAGCTTTGAGACCGCTATGAGTTTTTGTAGTGATGGGGTGATATTTAAAAAAAAAAAAAAAATCTGATGCAGATTCTGATGTGATTCTAGTAAAAATTTCTGATGACGATTCTTTTATATTTTAAATGATAAATAAAAATACAATTTTAATATCAAGTGTGTCCACAAGATAATATTTTAGGAGGAAGGGGGTTGGTTTTTGGAATTTTTTTGCAAAAAAAAAAAAAAAAAAATCCAAAAGTTAAATTTATGATAGAATTTTATTTTGAAAATAAACTCAAATGAGAATGTTTTTCGAAAAAAAATTCAAAAGCCATTCGCAAAAAGTTAATTTTTTTTCTTCAAAAAAAAATAAACCAGTTATTCACAAAGAAATTCAAAAATCCACAAATTTTCCCAAAAATAATATTCTATGAATTACTTTCAACTTCACATGACGTTGTATTGAGGTTCACAATGTTGATGCATACATGACGTCATCAATAATTCATTCATAAGACGTAATTATAATGTTATCTTTTTTTTTTTATTGCAACGGATCTATACCAATATATCCAACTAGTAAGAAAATACTTTGCTTTTGCTAATTAAAATGAAGGCTGCTTTTTTTTTGTCTTAATACATTATTAAATTTATGCAGTAGATGGATAGATTGTAATTAATGATAATTAATTGATTTTTTTCTGGATTTCTTAACAACTTGTTAGAGCTAAATATATCTCTTTATTTCCAACATTAAGAAAGGTTCATTCCGTGTTTAGATTAATTACTTAATTGACGGACCAAAAATACATTTACTTTTATACTAAAGTAATTTAATTCACTAAGCAGTGCCTTAAAATAAAAATTAAATAAGAAATGACTTTCTAATTAATTAAATCAGTTAAATTTCATTTTCAATAGGTCTAGTAAACAGAAATTCATTATTTTTACGATTAATATCTTCCGTAATCTGGATCTCGAGTTGTATAAGTCTGATAGGGTTAAGCTAGATAATATTAGAAAGATAAAATTTCGTATTACAAGTACTTCTTAAAAAATTTAATTACTACTCGAATGAATAATGTATAATCAAGCATCAAAGACGGAGGCAAGTAAAGAGAAAATCCGCCTTATTTTACAGGTTTTTCTTTGATAAAGGTAAAAATGTAAGTTGGGTGGCTAAAAATATAAATGATGTTTATGGTCCGTATACTGCAACGCCCAATCATGTGCAATTTTGGTTTATTCGATTCCGTTTCGATAATTTTGATGTCAGAGAAAATATCAATAAAACTATGGAAATAGTCGAAGATGAACGTCATGTAAGGACTGTTTAAATTGCCCAAGAGTTAAACTTTGTACAAAAACCGTTTGGCTGAATGAAAAAATAAGTTCAATTACCTACAAAGTGGGAACAAATCGTTGCATATTTTACCTAAATCGGGTAATTCTTACTATTTTAAATAAAACATTGAATTTAAAGAAAAAATAGTGGATTTTTTTTTTTAGACCATCTAATATTAAAGCTGTTGTATCTAATAATATTATATTGCAGAGGGAACCGACTGTGAGCAAACATATTATATTTATTTTTGTGTATTATAGTCATTGCAAAAGCATATTGAATGAATTGCCAATTGATTTATGCTGTAATTAATCTTTTTCGATTTCTACCAAGAATTAATTCAAGATGAGATTCATTCTGCAATATTATAAACACCAGTAATAAAAAAAGGTTAGATCCATATTTAATTAATGAGTTACAAAGTATATTCGTACTTTTTGTATGAGTAATATATTATTTAATGAAAAAATAAATAACATGTATTCATTAAAGAAATCTATATACATACAAGGGATGTGGACTTGAACTCAAACTCGTGGACTCAATAATTTGTTTTGTTTTCTTAGGACTCGGACTCGTCTAAATTTACTGCATCAAATATTCCGTTTTTATTTAAGAATTATTTATGTCAGGAAACCAAAAATTTCTTGTAGGGTTTTAATTTTTAATTTTTATTATCACATTAATTTGCCGTGTAGAACACTGAAAGTATATTATCCAATCGGAGTTTCGAAAGCAAAAACAATAGCAAAAAATTACCAACTTACCGTATTAGGGACTCTGACTTGAAATTCCTGCTAGACTCTGGACTCAGTCTTGAAGTTCAAGGAAGAATCGGGGGCTTTTTGTTTTGAAATCATATAATTTCAAAACTTTGGAGCTATTGAGCTACAATTAAATATTTTTAAAAACCCTTCAAAATTTATATACGATGTCTTTCACACTGGTAGGGTGGAGATTATATTTAAAATTTGAGAAATATTGAGCTCCGAGGTCCACAAATTTTCCCTTTAAGGCGAAAGACATCCTATAAAAGTTTTGAAAAATATTACGACTGCAATGTTTGTAAATTTTACGATTTAAAAAACAACAACAAGTATTTTGAGCTGAATATCATCTAAACACTCCGTGTTACAACAAATCTTATAACGCAAGAAATGTAACTAAATAAATTTACAATCAAAAATTTTCTACTAACGTTTGGTTTTAATTGGTCTAAAATAGCAAAGATTTCCATAACTTGCATTTTTTTGGTATATACCATCTCTCTGCTTGTAAAAGATATGATATCCATATTTACAAGTGCCAAATTATTAGCAATTGTTAATTTATTACTCAAAATAGAATGTTAAAATAAATTTGACCTTTCTCCGACTTTTTTTTTGTATAAAAAATACTTTTTAATCAAAATCCATTTAATAAATCGAAATTGTGTATTATGAAATGTTCATTATAAAGAATATTACCTTTTTTTGACATTTACTTTATCCAAAATTGATATACTTCATCTTTAGCCTGAAAGGAAAACATTTCTCAAATCTAAAAAAATTTCCATTACTCCTAAAATTGAACAGCAAAACACAATAATTTGAGCTATATATCTCAATTTTTTCAAAAGTTATGTGTTGGTTCTTATATTATTTGGTCTGATCCAGTCGTAGGATAGGTCCTTTCAACTGTTGATCCTTGGAACCGGTCCTTAACTGTCAGTCCTTGAAATGTTTCATTTAAAATATTGATGATTTATTAAGCCAAATATGAAATATGTATTGCACATATCTTGCAAAATATATAAATTTTTTTCTTCATAATAATACAATATAATACGAACATTTATATTATCACATAGTTACCTAATTTATTCTATTATATAACGGAATAATTAAAAGGAGGAAAAAGACCCTCATTGACGTCACGAGGGATCAATTTTACCTTCTTTAAGGGCTAACAAATGGGGCTGGACTGCAGTCTTCGGCCCTAAAATAGGACCGACACAACACTAGTTATGACCAAATTTGGTTTTTTAACTTTGTCTCTCAACAATTACCTTTAATTTTGACGTTGACTTCCCAAATTTTATGGGGCTGTACGGTCAAAATTTAATAAAGTTGTACTAGATACATATACACAATTTATCTAAAGTGTTAAAGTTTGATCCAAATATTACTGTAACTTTATTATTAATACTAATTGCAAACAAACGAACACATAGATTGAGTTGGTGGGGATTAAAAATGATTAATTGTTGCTTTTAGCTAACTATTCAGTAATAAAATTAGTGATGGGACGAATAATTGGAATCGGATAATCAGGTGTTTTTTCTGGATTTGCACTGGCATCGGCTAAATAATGTTTAGTTTGCGATTTCGATTCACAAAAAAAAGTTCCCCCCCTCCCCAAAATGAAGAAATTTTTGCTTTTTACTAAAAAAATTAATATTTTTTTTTTTCCAAAAATGGAATTTTCTGTGAAAACCTATATTTTTTTGAAATTTTTCAGCAAGAAATTTTATACAAAAAAATTTAATTTTGAATTTTTTTTTTCCAAAAAATTATAAATTTGAAATTTTTCTCAAATTTTTTTTATTTTTTGTGAGCAGCAGTAGATGGTGGAAAATTAAAAAAAAAAAAAATTGAGTTTTTAATAACTGGGGATTTTAGAATATTTTTTTGAAAAAATTTAATTTTTTGTGTTTAGTTGTGGATTTTTGAAAAAAATTAAATTTAAAATTTTTTTTTGAAATATGTAATATTTGAAATTTTTTCCCAAAAAGTTGAATAAAAAAATAAAATCCAAAAACCAAGCACCAACTCCTCCAAATATAATCATACGGTGACCCTTGATGGCTAAACTGTATTTTTAAACTATTATTCAATAAATTAAAGAATCGGAATCCTCATATTTTTTAAATCGTCCCATCACAAAATAAATTGCTTGGTTTCTTGAGAATATTAATTTCTGCCTTAATAAAATGCAATAGTTATTTTATTTTTACCTAGATGGATCATTTTAAATTGAAATACAATTACTCTTAGCACGAATAGATCTAAAGAAAATAAAATAACTATTGCAATTTTATTAAGACAAAAATATAGGATAATTGATAGATAACCTCATTCTAGAGGAATTCAATGAGCTCAGTAATATTTTTTCAATAGCACTAATGGATTAGCGATAATACAATAAAAGTTAAATAATGTAGAAATATAATAATATTATCATAAAACCTAATGGTTTTAATCTAAATACCATTGCATTACATTGATATAATCTCTTTTTGATATTTTATTTGAGACATTATTATTGAATATACATTCATAGTGATTATTATTTTATTCATCTAATGCATATATTTTATATTAAAAATCTTAATTATATAATTTAGAACAAAAATTGAGGTTCATAATGATGAAATCATCTATGCAATTTGATTGAAATATATTGATATTCACTTTGAGCAAAAACTATACAAATCGCATTAAGGCTCGACTGGACACTTGGGAGAGAGAAAACATTCCTAATTTCGACACCACACTCCCAAATATTCCATGAATGAAATTCAGCATAAGTTAAGAAGAGTTCATGTGAAGTCATAGTCAACTGATTTTATATTCCATAATATTTAGGATAATTACTAATTGAATGTTCAAAATGGCGGGCATGGTTCAAGTAACTTTTGGAAGGTACATTTTTGAAAACAAATTACAAAGTCCTGAGAAAATAAAACTTATCACAATTACGTAAGCTCAGGTCAAATTTAGGTCAAACTAAAGGTGCTAAACTACCAATTTTCAGTGGTTCATAACAAATGGCATCAAAGGAGGATTTTTTTGATAAGTATTACAAAAATGGGCAATTAAGCCTAGCATCTGGCACCATTAGAAGATCCTAGTCTAGTATAAATATTTAGTCTTCAATATCAATTTATGGAGGTGTAGTACCCAGAAAAATGTTTGCAATATAAACAGTCCAAAAATTGAGTGAATCGGACAAATGGGTGATGAGAAATAGGGACTAAACATGACAGGTCAACTGTCAAAATACAGTTTTGAGAAAACCGAGTTTATATGAATTTGCAACCCTCACAAAGGGTTGCAAATTTGTTAATTGACTTTGAAAAAATGTTCACTCTTATCTGAGCTGATGAAAGGATTGCTGTAGCCGCACCATTTTGCACACAATCCTGAATGTGTGGGCTAATCTGAACAATTGGGATTATGAGCTTTCGAATATTTGAAGAAGAGAAATGAAGTATATATTGTCCTTTTTTGAAATTCTCTTCATTTTTTGGGAATAACTGGTGTGAACATTTTCTAACCAGTATATCTTAATACAAAGTATTTATTTTCTACAAAAATGTTTAGGTATAATTAATAACCCAAAAAATGTGATTTGTATGGTTTTATGTTATTTTTTTTCAAAATTTCATCAACTTTGTGTTTAAGTAAATTTTGATATAATTCATTGACATTGCACACAATGCACACATATGTTCCTTAGGTCCATACATAGTATTTAAAAAGGTTAAACGTTATCCGTCAAAATTTAGGAATTTTTAGGACAGAAAGCCTCATCCTAATGTACAATGTTAAGTATTATCAACAGAAAGGTTCGCCAGTAACACCTGTACAATAAAAATGTTAATTTTCTCATAAATGTATGAAGATTTAGTGATTATTTTTTTACCTTCTTGTTTAGCCATTCTTTGTGCATAAGGGAACTTTAATACAGGTATGTTACAAAAAGCTAATATACGGTGCAAAAAAACACTTGCAAATGGCTTGCGCGGAAGTCTAGAAATGTTCTGGGGACTCCCATAAAAATACTGGATTTTCATTACTCAAATTGGGAAAATCAATTTGACGTCATTGATATTTAATGTAGATAAATTTTAAATCTTTCACCCAGTTTAAAATAAAGTTCAACACGCTCCTTTGTTTAATTGCATCATTAGCTGAAAAATAACTCCTCTCAAAATAACCTTTAAAATTAAACATGTGGTGTAATGGATTTAACTAAAGATACAATGGACGTTAACAAATGTATAGGTGTAGTCATTTGTAAAGTTTAATACTAATTTGTTGATGCGAAGTACATAAGTTTTAACCCTAGATTAGCACCTTCAATCTTTATTACTGCGCAATATGAAAGTACTTTGTCTTAGTATTATTCTTATTTTTTCAATTGCAGATATTTAAAAGGTACATCTTTTGCACAATACTGTACTCTGTAATTCCCAAAAAAATTTATTCAATTGTATTAATATTTAAGAAAGTTGTGCTGTTTTATTGAAATATCATGTTAGATCAGAGGCTTTGGGTTAGGTTTTAACATAAACAGTAGGAAAATAAGGGGATGATATCAAGTTATTAATTGGTCATAACTTCCTTAATATCGCTGCTCCTGACGTGATTTTGGTATCAAAATGCCACATTTTTACCATTATCTATTAGATGAAGCAGGTTTAAAGGGAAACTATTGAATTTAAGTGGCGATGAATATAGATATTTTGAAGTGCTCCAGGAACCTGAGCTTGGAGAAGAAGATCAAGGAGACCGCAGCCAAATTGATGAATCATCTCGCCAACGTCTTCTCTGTGGATTCTAAGACCATCAGGAGGCCTGTGAAGGGTGACTTGGGATTGCTTTCTCAAATGATGTAGAATGTATGTGAAACTCAGTTATTTTAAATATGTAAAGTAGATATTTTATATACATTCATTATTGATACACTTTTTAAGTCAAAGTAACTTTTCCGAGGCACGTTCATCATATCCCCTTTTTGAAAAAGATTGCAAAAATAGTATTTGAGATAACTAAATTATGTAAATGATCACTAAAAGTTCACAAAAAAAAATAATAAAAAAAATAGATTAAACGAACAAAAATACTTAACTTCATTAATAAAAAAAATAACTTTTAATAAAAAAATATATAAATTTAAATATGTAGATCTACGGAACAACATTTAAATTTATAGGTATATCAAAGAGCATAAAGGGTATAACTTTGTATTTAAAAAGTATGCCAATTAGGGAATAATTCATTAAAACTTTTACATAAAGTATAAAAGCCATTTTTTCATTAATGGTAAATATGACTAATTAATGTGTTTGCTTAGTGCTTGAAGGTTTCAAATCAGATATTAAAATCAACTTTTTATTTTTGAAGAGGGAAACAAAAAAAAAAAAATTCCATGCACTATTCATTTATTTAAAACCCTTTTGTTTACTTAAAATGTTTAAAAACATTATAATTTCGGTAAGAAATGATGAAGGAATCCCAGTAGAACAAGTTTCATAAGAATATACTTATACTCTCAATATATTTAGAGCATGTAGGATTTCTGAAATTATTTGAGCTTGAGGGTCATATCATTTTTAATTAGAAAAAAATGAGTGTAACAAAAATACGGTAAATAAAAAAAGAAAATTAAATTAAAAAGAGGGAAACTTTCCCATATAACTCGAGTCAACAAAATTTTACTTTATCAAAGATCTTTTTAATTTCATATTCAAAATTACTTTTTGTCTTTTTTTGAAGTGGAAATTAATTCATGTTAAGTTCTAAAATGTGTAAAAATTCTCTGAGAGGAAATTATATTGTATAAAAAAGAGAAGAAATATTAAGGGGTAAACAATGAAATTGTATGTATATACTATTTAGTCAACCTCTTATTGATTATTTTCTAAATATAATTGAAAACAAATCAATATTGGAGCTGAACTATACATTTTTAGAACTGAATACTTGCTTGTAAATGAAACCCTAAATAAGGGCGCTTTTAATGATGTTTTTTTTAGCGAAAAAACAGTTGACATCCTTTAACGTTATTCCTTTTTAAATAAAATTCTTAAAATACTGTGATTTTTTACTCTTTTAATTGCGATTAGATGATTGTATATCAAATATAAGCATATATCAGTGATCAGCTTCTCAAATACTACTGGAATTAAATATGGAATTTAAAAGATATATATTGTTGACTTGGCTAATTAATAAAAAGGAACATGGATCCTGATTTTCAAATCTGAGCTTCCAAATATGTTTCTGAAAGGAATATAATGGATTCAGCCCTGCGACATGATTTTATGGATTCCTCTGATTCACAATTAATTTCTCTCTCCGGATTTAATCCATAGTAAAGTATTGTATTGAGTCTTTCCGCGTCTAAGCCGCTTCAAATTATCAACTAGGAAAATTATCAATTTACTATAGTTCTTTGGTAT
Source organism: Lepeophtheirus salmonis (assembly GCF_016086655.4). Taxonomy (NCBI): domain Eukaryota; kingdom Metazoa; phylum Arthropoda; class Copepoda; order Siphonostomatoida; family Caligidae; genus Lepeophtheirus; species Lepeophtheirus salmonis. The sequence continues at coordinate 3,108,511 of NC_052135.2, read as the reverse complement.
TGTTTGGTAGCATCTGTAACTCTAGACTCGTAATTTTCAAAAATTCAATCTATATTTCAAGTGAAGCCTTTACACAATGCTTATCTAGAAATTACAGGTTCAGGACTCTAAAATTAAAGTCCTCTTCGATGCTGTCTAGCTTCAGTTTTAAAAGTCGGACAATTTTTCACTTGACGCCACTCGAAAGAACTGACAAAAAGCTACATTTTGATGTCTGTTTTATTTTTGTGCGATCAAAAATGTCCGAACCAAAAGTAAAACGGCAGAGGGTGTGCAAACTTCCCTGCGCATAAGTCAATCTACGACAAGAAGATCTTCACAGTGGACGCTATTCTGAAGAGGAGAAATGATCGATTCTTGGCTGAATCAAGAGCTCAGGTTGAGGGAGCCTTCAGGACCAAACATCCAGTTCATGTCATGGTCCTCGGCGTCGTTGCCTCCGACGGCAGAAAGATGCATCCCACTTCTTCAAGGCCAAAGATAAAGTCAACATGGACGTCCACTACAAGGTCCTCAGGTACCATGTCTTGCCATAGTTGAAGAACACGTTCTTACCCAACACGGTGTCCCGGCACACACGTCCAAGAAGGTGCAGCATTTCTCTGAATAAGTGGAATCAATTGAATGGTTTGTAGAACTGAATCTACTATATTCTTTTTCAATACTAAGCTGGAAGTACGGATATAAAATTTGAGATTTGTATCTCTTCTTTGTCATAAAAAAGTTATAGAACCTTTCAACATAAATAATACCGTTTTTTTATGATTAAAAAAAAAATATATATATGAGATTTTTCAAGTATCCCTTGTAATTTTATGGCTTTCTAATCCCCCACTTCTCCAAATATCTCCAAATCCTTATCAATTTAAAAGTAAAAGAATAACCTACTACATATTAAGTGCATATTCTCACATGTATATAAGTTTTATTACATACTTATATTAAAAAAAATTGCAAAATATATGTATTTACGATTTTTTATATTAAATCATAGCTTCCCTTCAATAAAATAAACTTTCTC